>NC_034418.1:19552294-19627598 GCF_002078875.1 Numida meleagris | reverse complement strand
ACCATCCAGCCAATAAATATACTCAGTATATTCCAACTAAATCACAGCTCTGCGGTACTGAAAACTGAATAGCACAGTGCAGTACTACTGTTTACCCCCTTGAGAAATTAGAATACGCTATCCTGGCACACTTGTCCCTTCTCAAGGTAAGATTTGGCTTTTCATTATTTTTATCCTTCGCATCTTTCAGATCAGGAAGAATTACTGCTGCAGGGTTGCTGCAGAATTTTAAATGTTAATTTGAAAAAACTAGTTTTCATTCTTGTCCACTTAAATCAAACGGCAGTGATTCCTGAAATGCTCTTATATTTGTTTCTCTTCTGAAAAAAAAAACAAAATAAAGACCAGGTACAAAAAGAGCATTTGCAGCAGTATCTATTCAAGCCTAATCCCCAGACCAACATGTCTCTTTCCATAAAAACCTAACTGCCTGAAAACAAATCAAAAGAGTGTGCTGTATTACTGCACCACCTAGCTTTGGTTGCTAGTGGCTGGAAGGCAAGAGCCTCCCCCAAAAAAGTAAGCCTTAAGAATTCTTCATGTTGCCAGCAAAAATTCAATTTTTGTTCCAATTTTGTTACCTGGCAGAAGTACGTGAGGTCACAGAAGAACCTACACCTCAGAAGTGGTGCGTATCTGGGCTGCAACACCTCTCTCAGCGTTACATATCCAAGCCAAGGCCTGGTGGGAAGGGTGACGCCTCCCTGCCCACCGCAGAGCGGCTCTCTTGCACCAGATGCATGCGGGCCTGTGCCCGAGGAAGCAGCATCACACAGCCCAGACCTCTACTGATTACACTCAAGTGTCCAGCACAGGGCTTTGTCAATAAAGCAATGAGCAGAATGGCTTGTTGCCTACTGATGGTATTCACATCGAGATACAAAGCGCTTCATCAAATGCCTTTGGGGACACTCTAGAGTCTCCACTGGAAGGACTGCTCATCCAAGTTCTTATCAAGAGCAGTATGATTTACCAATGGAAATCTAAAAGAAGTCTGAAAAGCAGGAAATGGAAAACCAAAACCTGTGTATGGCTATTTCTAGAATGAATTTCTCTGCTAGCATAATCAGAGCTGACAGGTTGTGGACATAAATTGTTAGAGCTTGAGGTAGAAAATTACGCTTCCCCTTTGAAAAAACACAAGGCGTTGTGAAAACTCAGCAATAAATAATGGACACTACCACACATGGAGAAAACCACAGCAAGCAAAGCAGCTGCTATCTGGCACAAACAGCTCCTGGTGTCCACACCAGCATCACACATTAGGTACTGCCACTTCCACTAAACCAGAGAAGCTGCTCCACTAAGCGAAGGGTGCAAGGATTATCGTAAAGAGAAGCAAACAATATCAACAAGTTTCACAGACTGCTGCAGCGTTTCTTCCTGAGCAACAATCAAGTTTCCGTATCTTCTTTGTTCGAAGTTTTGTTGTTGGGTGTGAGCATCCTAAAGAAAGTAATGAAGTTATTTTTATTTAATCTTCTCCTATACAGCTAAGGTATAGCTTCTGAAAAGGAAAAGATGTTAACAAAGAAAGGTTCTGGCTAGATTTCTTACAGATTCGTGAGGCACACTGTGTGGGGAAAAGAATGTTCAGACAGAAACTGACTTCCCCGTATTCATACTTGAAAGAGAAATGCAGAAACATCACAGGAATGTGACAATATTGAAAGTTAAAAGGTGGAAGAATAACAGAAAACCTACAGCCCGGTTTGTTCAGCCTTCTGAGTGAGGTACCAAATCAACTTTTGCCATGCTCGGGTTTAGAAAGAAAAATCACCTACTGGTATTTAGAAGGGTGGGGAATTCAGCTGTTTGAGAGACAAACATATCAAGGGTAAGATACAATCAGATGCTTCACTGAGTAATTCGTAGTCACAAACATATTATTAAAGCAGTCAGTAAACTTTTTTTCAAGGAAACAATTACCTCAAGAGGACATAGGGATATCTTGAGCATTCTGTCATCTTCCTGTAGAAATGGAAGCAGGTACTGTTTTTGATTGCTTCCTGTTCCCAGCAGAGGTGGATACCAAAGCAATACCAATAACAATTTTTTCATGGAAAGAGTGGACAGACATCAGAACAGGCTGCCCAGGGAGGTGGTGGAGATGCCATCCCCGCAGGTATCTAAGAAACTTGTGGATACGGTGCTTAGGAATATGATTTAACAGGGGACTTGCAGTGTTAGGTGGATGGTTGGAACTGATGATCTTAAAGGTCTTCTCTAACCTAAATGATTCTACTGGAAACATCCCCAGTGGTGATTCAGGAATCTCTTCTGTGGCAAAGACATCCCAAGAATTACAAAGGCAACAGATGCACAGAGATCAAGAGCTCTCCAAAAGATTCAAGACAAACCTTAATTACGTGCCTAACACAGCAGGAGACAATAAATTTAGAGCAGAAAGTAAACGTTTACAACTCAGTACTCACTTCCAGAACACTGGTGGCAGGACAAGTTTGCTAACTCTGTGCAAAGACAGCCACAAGCGAAAGGCACAGCTACTGTATGTACCTCTTCTCACAGTGTGAGAAGAGAAATTCAGAATTCAAACACAAAAGTCATTTCAAAAGCTCAAAAAATTCAAAGCTTCCCTCTCTGAACACACCCACAATATTTACCTCATCTTTTTTTGATCTCTACAGTAAAAGTAAAGACATGCTCTTTCTTCTAAACATTAGAAAAATCTGTTCACTGTTATGGTACAAACAAGCCAGTTTCCTTATAAATACTTCAAGGAATGAAAGGAGATTTTTGGCTGCCTCCATAATTAAGCTTTCACCTATCCTCCTATCATATTTATAACCAATCTATCCCCAGCTCCTATAACCCAGGAAAGCCAGTTCTGGGTAACTTCTTTCAACTGTTATTTTTAACCACATCATAGAATCACAATATAGCATGGTTGGAAAGTACCTTAAAGATCACCCAGTTCCAATCCCCCAGCCATGGCCGGGACACCTTCCACCAGACCAGGCTGCCCAGGGCCCCATCCATGGCCTTGAGCACCTCCAGGGATGTGGCATCCACAGCTTCTCTGGGCAGCATGTGCCCAGGCCTCAACCACTCTCTGAGTAAAGAATTTCTCCCTATTATCTAAAGCTACCTTCTTCTAGTTTGAAACCATTACCCCATGTCCTATCGCTACTCTCCCTGCCCCGCCCCAGTTCTCTTGTAGGCCTCCTTTCCCCATCCTATTCTTCATATCTCTTGCCACTAGTGCTCCTGTCTTCAACCCAATTAAACCTGCACTATGCCCTTTTAAACTTTAGACACGTGCAATTTAAGACTTACATTTCACTAACAAAAAGCTACTACTACTGTTCAGCTCATAATCTTTCTGTTGCTTAGACTTCTGTAAAGAGACCACAGTGATGTCCTTTTTCCTAGGAACTGGAGCCACAGCTTCATAATCAAATTTGAAATCCAGAAGCACCACTACAAAGATCTATTGGGAGCTTGTAAAGCTAGAGAAGTCCACAATATACTCAGAATAAAATCTATGCACCTTAAACTCTGAGCTGAGGTCCGTTTTCAGCCTTAGTTAACTGCAGACATAAAACATATGATATGATGCCCACACCTTCGAACATTTACTGCACTATCTCTGTGCTTATCTTTAATTACTTACCTAGAAACTCAGCAAAAAAAAAAAAATACTACATGACGTAAGCATCGAAATACTTCAGATGTTACACTGATTCAGAATAACTGTTTACAGCCTCAGATTGTTTAGGTTTTCTTAATACTAAAACATCCCTAAAGCAGAGCACAGTGAAGGAGTATATTAATAACAATATTTGCTTACAAAATGAAGCCGTATTTCTGGTTGGAGCAGCCACCGAACTCTCCCAGCTATGGCTTGACTAAGACAAGTACAAAAGGCTCACCACTACTTCATTTTCATGAATTACGTGACTCGAGGCTGTATCTAGCTGACACCTACCACCTCTATCTGCGCTGCATCTACACACTAACGTACGCAGACGTACAGAAAACAGAGCGCTACAAGACTAAAGCAAACCTCAGTCAATGCAAACCTCAGCCCTCACCTGACCAGGTCTCCGTGAAGCTGCACAAAGAGGTTTTTCCTCTCTTCCCCATCACAGATCTCAGATGCTGGGGTATCCACCGTACAGAGGACCAAGCGCAGGTCAGAGGAAGCAGCAGCTGCAGAATCTCTTCCATAAACGTACACGCAGCCTCGTCCAACATCCTCTCTCAGCCAGTCCCTTTCACGGGAACCGAACCGGCTCCTGTTCAGACAGCTCCTGCTCCCGTTGCGCTTCACGTTTCTCTGCGAGACGACCAAAACCGGAGTGTCAGCAGCAGGCTCCACAGCGGCGTCGGCCGCCCCCGGCCAGGCTCTGCGCGTAGGCCCCAGGCGCGGCCGGGCACGGGGGAGGGGGGGGGGGCACGGCGAGACCGCCGCTCCCGCGCCGCCGGACGCCACCTCAGGGCCACTCGTGGCGAACGAATCGAAGCCACCGCGCCCGGCGGGCACGGAGCCGGTCCGGAGGGAACCCAGCCAAGGTCGAGCATCGCCGCAGACGCAGCGCGCAGCTACCGCCGCGGCCGCCCCCCACGCCGCGCAGCAGGGAAGTGCCGGCGCGGAGATGCGGCCCCGAACGGCCCCGCTCTGCCCAGGCCCCCTCCTCACCTTCAGCACCCGGACGACGCCGCGAGGCCCGGCCCGCCCCCTCCGCGCTCCGACCGCCGCCGCCTCATCCTCCTCGGGCTCCGGCGCCTCCCTGGGCCCCGGCCCGGCTTCCCCCATGGCGGGCCGGACTGCGAGACCGCGGGCAGCAGCGGCGGCGGCGGCGCCCGCCCCAGCTCCGCGCACGCCCCGCCCCGGAAGCGCGGGAACTTCCGCCGCCCGCGGCGTCAGCAACGGCGCTGGGGGGCGGGGGGGGGCCGGCAGCGCTGAGGGGCGCGGGAGCGCCGCCGAGTTACGGCAGTGCGCGTCCGTCCTGTAAAGCATTAAATGGAAGACCTTCCAGAACGCTTAAGTGAGTCAGCTACCGATGGCCGCATGGCCAGCGGGCACGAGGCCGCCCGAGCCTTCATTTTCGTGATGTCATCAGAGCAACACTTACGAGGCAGCTGTGCAAACTAGGGGTTACTTAACCTGTGAAGAAGGAAAGCGCTCACCTCTGTACTCTGAAGCCGTCTGTCCCAGAATTTCCTTCGCTTGCCTCCAGCACATCTCGCCCAGAGCTGCCCGAGGCTGCAGCTGCACAGCAGAGGCTCGGAACAGTGCTTTCTCCTGTACCTGTGCAGCCAAGTGAGGTGGTCCATCGCCACCTGCCACTTACCTCACCCTGCTGCTTCGTGAACGCATCGAGACTGCAGTTGTTAACGGCACTACAGCTTCAAACACCTTAGTCACGAAAGCCTCGTGCCTGCCTGTAATCAGCAGTGCTTCTGGACTTCACGCACTTGGGGCTGCATCACCAGCACAATTCTTGCATGCTAATTCCCGGTCTTATTTCAAAATGACTTGATTCTAGACATGCTTTCCAACTTCTCACCACTGGCATTATTTCTGTATTAACCACTCCACATTTTGTTCAGACATTTCCCACCTTCCTTCTGGTTTATCTGATCATGTTGCTACACAGCATTGTCTGCCCAGCGCTCCTCACAGTCAGGACCCCCTCCAAGAAGTGATAACTGAGTCAGCACCACCCAACACGAGCAAGGAGATGCTTCTCAGCAGTCTGTCCTGCTTCAGAACCTGTGCCTACAGTGACAGATCTCTTGCTGCCACACAAACTGAATTTTCAGATACATTTCTGAGTTCTCAAGGAGAGGGATCTAGAGGGCTCTCCTATTTATTTAATAAGGAACTGATAGACAACTTGTCTTATATTAAGGTTACGTGTGTTCCCCAGCACACACCTGCACGTTGCAGGGGAAAACTGTGACTATACTGGAAAACACATATCTAATGAACTGTTCCTGCAACTAGAAAATACGAGGAAGAACCTTAAAGCAGGCAACTGTATTGTTTTAATGGATGAGATTATAACAATCCTTGTCTCATAATACATGGAGCACAACTTTTTAGATCAGCAAGGGAATCATAACTAACTCCACATGCAGCCTGCAGCCACCAGGGGAAAAAAAATCTGAACAGATTTTATTTTTTTTGTGTTCAGATCTCAGCATAGCTTTGTAGCACCTGGACATATATTGCCGGTAGTAGTTGACAAGCTCTCTTTCAGGGTGGTATTTGATCTGACCTTTCTAAGGGTTTTTAACTGTCTGTTCATTTTACTTTCCAAAATCTCCTGAAAGCTTTTCAGACTCTACCCTTATTTTGATTATTTCACATCGCTTGACTTTGGCATGGCCAACCAAAAATTGATAAAGCCTGTTCCACTGTACTTGCAAAAAGCAACAAGGCACAGTTTTAAATCATGGAATATTGACTCATTTTTATTAGTCACTTCATAATTTGTTTCAACCAAAAGACAATACACACAGCAGAAGTCTAATGCATTCCATGTAAGTGTTTACATCAGTTATGCTCCTCACTCACCTAAGACTTAGCATTTAAATTTTTCACATCTCAAAAATAGATTTGCAGAAGTTAGAATGCCACCAGGCTCCCTGCTCAACTGGCATGTTTTTATTTTTAATTTGGTCGGGCATTGTGGTTCATTTTATTTCGTGGGGCTTTTTTGTTTTGGTTTGGTTTTTTTTGTTTGTTTGTTTGTTTTGGTTTACATTGTCAAAGAGGTGGGATGGCGCTCTACATAAAGTGAGTATTATGAGCATTACAACATAGGAAAGAAAAAGGAACAAACAGGAACAGAGTGAAAGTTCAGAAGGAAGCAGTGCAGTAGGTTCTTCCATCACATCCCCCAAGCAGAAAATGAACACATAGAAAGCACACCAGCAGGTCCAAAACAAAAGTAATCTTTGCTGCTCCATCTTGCAGCCAGTATCAGCCCTGGGGAAAGGACTAGGTCACCTTTCCCAGCTGCTTCAGAGTCTTACGAGTTTTATATCCAAGGTATCGGTTAGGTGGCAGTTCCCTCACTGCTATTGCTTCAAAAAGTTGTTCAAGGCCACCCATAAAAAAAAATGGACTAAGTCAAACCTTAGGACCTTCCTACGTCTTCTCTCCCTTCAGGCCTGCTACAGCCCACTATTCTTTCTGTCCTTTACTTGATTCAAAATACATTCACATGGAAAACAAACAAACAAACCAACACAGACATTCAACCTCTCCAAGCTCCAGGCTGCAGAGCCCAGATAATGAAGGTTAGCCATGAAGTCTGTATCTTGCTCCTCTTATATACTCTTTACACTGAAACAAGGAAATCACTGACCAGACCTAAACTGTTGCATTCCACCAGTGGAATAAAGGCTCACCCTGCCCTCAGAGTGCTTTGAGGCATCAAGAGAGTACTCTGTAGTGTGAAAAAACAGCAGCTATGATGAATGTTAACAGATGTACCTATGGAAAGGAGCAGGCAACAGTATCTAGCACTGCAAACAGGGAAATGTGTGTAACCTTACCTCCAGAAAGAAGGCCACGTTAGTACTCAATCTCTTAAGAAAAGGAAGGTAGAGAGCTCCAAGGACAATAGGAATGTTTAGCTGCTAAGTACTTCATGGCCAAGAGATGGCTTCAAGCTGAATGCCTTTCAGGTACACGCAACCATCTCCCTGAGCTTGACCCAGAAATATAACAGAGTGTATCTTCCAAAACACAAAACACTTATGTGTAAAGGTGGCTGAAGGATCCAAGTATAGAGAAGGAATTTACCCTGAAAACTTACCAGACTGAGACCAACAACAAAATCCACCTGCTCTAGAGAACAGAACACAAATGTAAGGGGGACAAGGTCAGTTGTTTCCATCTATGCTGCAATAAACTGTCCAGGTGAGGGTCCATTTACTTCTTTCTCCCCATCTAATCCTCCAGCAGTAGTGCTCTTCTCAGCAAAAAGGAATGGAGGCTGAGGTGCACCAGCTTCCAATACCACATACAATTCTGAGAAGAATAAGACACCTTACGGGGCTGTAAGGAACTAAGGCAAAAACTTCCTGTTAGCTTGGTATCTGGGATGCCCTTGGAGCCCACTGGAGCCGACATTTAACACACTCAGCACTAAGGAGTTGGAGCCAACTGGGTCAAATAGTCACAGCTGCAGTAAAAGCAACAAAAGTAAATGCTCAGCATCCAGAAAAGGGCTTTGATTCAGCTGCTTTTTCTGCAAGACTGCCCGTATCATTCTATCTGAGGCAGAGTATTTACCTTAGTATTGCTAGCCCAGCCAAGACACTGCAACAACTCAGAATCACTTTTAAAGAAGTCATACATCATTCTTGCTAGTTTTTAATAACTCTATGATGTCACTATGCCAGTATCAACGGAATAATGAAACTCTTTGGTGAAGTCAAGGCTCAACCCAGTCTTCTCAATAAAGCAGCAAAAACACTTCGAGAGAAACTAAACTTATTCCACTGGACATACCAATAATTAAAGTCAGTCCTACATTATATTACCTATTGTGGTTAAAACCAAAGCAGACAGAACAACCTTTAGTGACCTCTCTTGCTATGGATTCAAGGGCAGAATAAGTCTTTAATTTTCCCTAAATACACTGTACACCCTTCCTGCAATATTGCTAGCAATGATCGGAACCTAGCATTAGTACTTTTGCAGACACAAAAGGCTGCCAGAGCACAAAATGATCACCACATATTTACAGCCCTGAAACAGAAACCGAGCAGATGTGCCATTTGATTCTTTTGAGAAAGCTTTGCAGCTGGGAGCTGGGGTACCTTCAACTTACCAGCACACTAATGAATGAAGACTTAAGGTATATCTTTTTCTCCCTGAAGGGTGCTGAATACCTGAATAGTTTTGTCACGGTGCTTTATATCCTATGCATCACCTCCATGAAAATTCATGGAACTCTATTACCTCAACAACAGTTAACATGGGGAAAGCATAACTGGATACAGCTTTAAGCTTGAAAGAGTACTGAACCTAACATCTTTGGATTCAAATACTCAAATAACTGGCTCTCATTCAAAAAAAGTTTAGTTCCTCTCTCAGTCTGCACCTTACTGAACATAGATATCTCTACAAGGGCAGCCAACTACAAGGATCAATTAAGTAACAAAATGGGAAAAGGTCTCTTTAAACCGCATGGTCTTTATTTCAGTGCCAATATTACAGATACAACACAAATATCCCAGTCAGAAGTAAATCAAATGGAATCCAGGGAGTCTAAACAAGCTCTGGAAATTAAACTGGGGAGAAGGTCTGGAATAACTGAGAACAACTCTGCAGCATAGTCTCCGATGAGTCTCCCAGCAGGCAACAGAGCTTTTGCTCAAAGACTGATCTACAAAATTGAATGAGTCTTTTCTTACCATAAACCACAACTAATGGGTCAAAAGGCTTTGAAATTAACTGTGGTAGAAAACCAGTTGCTCCTTAGATCTCTACATCTCTTATACATCACCATACTTTCTGGGGAAGCTACAGAAGACTGAATCTGTATGGCTGCAGCCACTGATGGAAAGAAAGAAAATTCAAGTGTAAGGTCTTCATTTCCAAGTACAGCACCAATGCAATTTTATCAGCCTCACCGGCACCTCTTTCCTGCGCTGTCCCAGGTTTGTAGATGAAGTCCCAAGGCCTGACTTGCTCTTGGTATGTATCACATAACTAAGAGGTGTGTGTATACAGTAATGCACTGAACAGGCCATAAAAAGCCTCCAGCCCCTTCAGACACAGGGGATACAGTAAGAAAGAGGCAAGGCGACCTAAAATTCTCCAAGTTCCCATTCTGAGCCCCAGATGAAAGTGCCTGAAGATAATCCAGCTAGTAATGAATGAAAACACACCTTGACCATCCCAGGGGAAAAAAAAGACAGCAGAAAGAAGGGGCAGTTGTTCACGTGCTGCAGAGACAGAAAGTTTCCCTGCAAGAAATTCCAGACTTCTCTTCCAGCCAGGCTGTTTTTCTTTGAGGGTAGAGAGGCAGGGAAGGGAGGGAATGTTGCTTCTGGCTGTGAATGCATGTGTGAGGGAGTGCAGAGTAGCCTCCACAAGCCACCAGCCTCATCAGCGGAGGAGAGGAGATTAGTCTTAACAGATATGCTTCAAAGTCAGCAATCACTTCAGGAAAATTCCTCCTCATCAGCAGGTCTCATCTGTTCCCCATACCCATGGTGCAGTTTAGGGGACTGCCAAGGATCACAACGTTCTTCCCAGAGTTCTTTTGATTGGGTGGGGTGAGAATAAGAATGGTGCCAGAGCCTCACTGCCAAGACTGAGGGGGAAAGTTGTTGACTTCTGCTAGATCCTGCATTGCTGAGCCCTTGTGATTATATGTCAACTTGATCCGCATACGTAGTTGTTGCTACAAGAGAAAAGAAAACAAACACACAAATTCAGGTCTTCAACAAAGCTCAGCAAATCTCCCCAAGTCCAGCTCCCTGTCCCAAGTCCCCTGCAAAAACAAAACACAGATCCTTCCTCACCAGAAAAGCTCTCAGGAAGTATGTGCAGGATAAGCTATGACACTGCAGATAAATGCTTTATCTAGTAGGATGCTGCTTGCTCATTGTAGTTGTCAGGTCAAGTAAAAATTTTCTCAGGGAATCTATAGCACAGCTTCTATTCACCTCTCTCCCTGCATTGGCCCTGCTCTCATAAACACCAAGGTCCTTAAATATAACAATAACTGTCTTGCAATCCCAATTAACCATGGAAGAAAGCAGGAGGCAGATCTGGACTTTGCTACAGTGTACTTAGGCTAACATGGAGAAAGGTATTATTTCCTATGCTAGCTGTTGACTCAGAGAAGAAGTGGCCTGGAAACTTGCATAGCTCAGTAGTACTGGATGAAATAGCCCAAAAAAGACTGGAGACATCACCTCTAAGAATATTTCCTCCTGCTGTGGCTAAATGATGGAACAGCTCAGAGACTGCTATACACACTGTTGTTTGGCTGCCATCCAGATACTAGGAGGCTCTTAATAATGGCTAGAGCATGCTGTGCTCTGGATAGGTTTTCTGTTCTCTTCACTGCCCCCAAAAAGTCTACAGGAAAATATGTAAAAAGAACAACAAAAGAGAGGAAAGGAGGACAAAGACAGCTCCAACCAGTCTCTGGATAAAGAGACTCCTCACTAACAAAAACTAACTTCATACCAATAGATCAATATAATCAGTGTTAGTTTTGGTTATATTTGGTACTGTTCTGAGTAACTGGCCATTGTACAGAGTGCACTGGCCACTTTAAGAGTATAACCTTGTTCACCTACTCTAAATTCTAAGATCTGTCAGTCTTTCAGTCTGCTCATTACAACTCTCCCCATCTTCACCATTAGTTTCAGTCTGGCATAATGACAGTCCACAACCAGCTGAACAGACCTTTCTTTACAGCACTGAGAAGGCAAAGAGCTACCTCCTAAACAACAAAAATCAAGGTTGTTTCCTTCAGAATATTTGAGGTAACTTAAACTATCTCATGGACAAGACTCTTGCAAAGCTGCACTTGCAGTCAACAGGCAATCTAAAGGACAGTAAGCATTACACATATAGAAGAGGTATAAAACAGCGGGTAACAGCAGAGGGCAGCAAAATACAAGCTTGCACCTCTCTGTTCTTCCTTCACAGGGGACCTGAAGTTCCAGTAAGAATGCAAATTTCAGCTTACGAGGCCCATACGAGAAGGATACATTCCAACTTCTGGCACTTTAGAGGAAAGCTCCTAAACCCCCCATGTTTATAAAAAATAACTTTCAGGTCTTCTCCAGAGCCCACATGGAAATTCATATCAGATTTATATGAGACAGAATAATTGCCTGCATGCCTTACTAGAGCCAGAGTGGAGATCATGGGAACTGTGCACTAGAAGACAGTAATTTCAGAAGAATTTATTTTTTATTTTTTAAACTTACACATCAGTCTACTTAACATGTAGAGCAGTAAGTGTTAAAGAAGTAAGTGTCAGGGAGATGTCAATAGCATCCCAAAAAGGATAAAATAAAATTGAAATAATTTGCACTTTTCTTTCTGATGCCACCTCATTGCTAAACCTTTTAAGGAGGACATGTGGGCCATATCCCTCTCTCTCCTCAAAGTCTACTTTTTTTTTCCCAGTCTCATAAACCACTCTATGAAGGCTATAAGACAAACAGAATTATGATTAAATCACAGTGAAATACTCTTCCCTCCAACTATTTAAAGATACACTCACAACATATTAAACAATACCACTTAAGATTTGCTTAAGATTATGGGTCAAGCTATTTTTTCTTTCAAGAAGCTATAGGTCAAGCTATTTTTTTTTTTTTTTTTAAATTTCCTTTGAAGAAGTGCCCCCTGCAGACAGCAAGAAGGAAATTTAAATACACCGAAATGGCAAGATGCATGCTTTTGACTTTACTTCTATACCACAAAAACCAGGTTCTGCTCCTCCAGAGAGATCATCTAGAAACTTGTTAAACAACTATGCTGATGCAACAGACACCCACAAATTCGAGACAAAGCACAGAGTCTATTTTAGAAACATAACCAAACACAAAAGTTAACTCTTTGCCTCTAACCTCCTATCTTTTTCACAATTCTTTTCCATAATATTTTTTTGTTTAGGGCTAGGAAAATTCTCACTACAACACATCATTTCCTACCACTAAATGCACAACTTCCAGACAGTGTCTTTTTGACTGTTCTCAGAATCACTCACCTTTTGTGGATTCAGGACTTTAATGACCTGTGTAATGGTCCCCGAGTTAAATGCAGGGATGACACTGCTGCTGGGAGACAGAAGCTGCAGTTGGAATGTCTGAAGAACAAAATGAAAACAAGTTGATGCTTAATCAAAAAAGAATACAAACTAATTGATTTGTTTGCACTAAAAACAAAAAGAAATTAAGTCCTGACTTTCTTGTGTCTGTACGTGTACTGTCAAGTAACCAGTTCTTCAATTCCTTATCTGCAAAGAACAAAATATTTGCTGGCCCATCGTCTTTCTACACAAAGATCCAGATGGCACAAATACAAAGGGGATGAGGGCTTACTGTGGTCTATCAAAAGCAGTGATGCACTGTTTCAATTTTGACTCTCAGGTGGAACAGCCAACACTGTTCTGTGCATCTCTAACTTCAGGAGGTCTGTTTTCTCTCTCCGATTCCTTCCTGTGGCAGGAATCAAACTTTCCCAAACTGAAGTTAGAGCATTAGTAATTTCCAGAAGTGAAACTCTGGAAAGTGAATATGTTTTCCCAAATTTCAACATTTCAATCAAATCCTGCTTAAATGTTCTGCTCTATTACAAACTAGGTAGTATCCATCTCCCACGTTTTGTGCTGCAGCTAATTTCAAGAAGAGACTACTAACTGCTTTAAGGAGGATAGTTAATAATCACTGTGTGGGAACTCACGTCAAGTTTTAAAAACAGCTAATAGCTCCAAAGGTTTTTCTTTTTTCCATGTATTCATAGCTACAAAGAGTACAGTATATTTCTAAGAAACTAAGAACAAAGAGAAAGGTTTCTCTTAGTCTTTTTTTTTCCTGGACTCCACATGTTCCTGGACACGGTTTAGCAATCTTTCTAGGAAACGGTGATTTTAAAATAAGATTTTCTCAAAGGAGATCATCTTATCTGATAAGAACCCATCCTCCATTCCTTTTATATGCTTTAGTTTTAGATTAGAATGATGGTGACTAAACTGCGTACAATGAGAACCTATTAACATAGGTTAGCTGCATGTTTCTGTCTACATTAAGGTACCGATCAGGAAATACTTGCAGCTGGCCCTCTACCTGTCACTGAAGTTGCCCTAAGTGGTTCTACCTTTGGTACTGCAGCTTGGAAAACAAAATCTGTCATATCCAGCTCTGTGCTGTTGGAGGCCTGTATTGTGATTACAGTGACACTGGGGTTGGTGTTTGACCTCTCGAAGCTGAAGTCAATCTTCAGCCCATTCTTGTTGTATGCAGTAATTGAAGGGATTCCTGTAGAAAACAAAGAAGTAGCAGACTTGAGAATCTAGACATCGTTCTCAGCATCACAGAACTCATTTCCTTTACCCCCAGAACACAAATTCTTCTGTAGATTAAACAACCTCCCCTCCTGCTCCAATATGTGTGTCACACTTCACAAAGAAATCTCCTTTTCGTTACTACCCCTTGTTTCCTCTTCTGCTGTGGCACCTTCAGCTAAGGTTTCAGATGTCCCTAACCTGCAGCAATATCATTGAAGAGAGGCTGTGATGACAGTCCATCAAGCAGGAATGGAGGCTGTGATATCTGGGGTGCAGGGGCAGATACTGGGGAACCTACAAGAAAACGTTGGAGAATTATTAGATTTAGCTGTCACAGAATGAAGGGTAATTACTCCTTCTCCAGCTATCAACTGCTCAAATATCAGTACATGTATTTCTATAAATAAAGCTCTGCAAATAGTTATTTATGTTGTCATTTGCCCGTTCTCTGCTTTTATCCAACAAGGACTGGCTCCTCTTGAGCTAGCAGGCACTCAAATGCAGTTATTTCCTGTATCTTATTCTCTCTGGAAAGGCTTACAGCATTCCCAAGCTGGAATGTGAAAATACATTAAGTCCCACTGTCTAAACATTGAGTGTCAATCTCTAATGTCACTCCCTGATGCCCACCTGTATGCTAATACAGACTCTGACAAGAACAGGTGTGAAGACAGGGACTTAATAGTGACGAACAAGCCAGCCCTCGCATCTTCAGCAATCATCTTGACACCCCACCCCAGGACTGAGGTTACGCAGACTTACAAGAGATGAAGGCCACTCACCTGTTAGGTTGAGGTCTCCCAGAAGGTCAAGGAGCTCCCCACCAGCAGAGGCTGGTTTGCTTGTAGGTGCAGTGGGGATTACAGGTGTTATATCATTTCCCCCCAACAAGTCCAACAAATCATTTGCCTAATGAGAAAATAAAAGTTACACATTCATATTTCTGCCAATTTCCCTTACAAATTGGATGAACTCCACTTGCCCTCAAATTAAAGACCAGGGTTGCTGACTGATTAGAGAGGTTCTTAGTTTGGCTATGGCTCCAAGAGATCAAGCTTCCAAGTTCTTGGAACCACAGTGATAAGATAGGGATGGAGTTTGAGGACACAAACAGGTTGGGGGATATATGGTTTTACGGCATCATGCTCTTGCATTCCCTGCAATAACCTCTTCCACACATCTGTTCTTAGCACTAGAACCATCAGGGCAGAAACGTGATGCGATTAGTCACCAGGCCAGAACGGGAGACTGCCTCAGCTTACTGCTGAAAGGTCAGTGGCTAGTACTCTGAGCTGACAGGCAGTGGAAACTTATGCTAGATCAGTTTCTGTTACCTGGCTACCAGGCTGCAATCCAGAGTGTGGAGGCTTGGTTTCCAGTACTGCCGTTTCTGTCTCTCCATTGGTCTGCACAATCTCAGTAGGGCCATTGGTGGTGACTTTCTCCATTACCGGCATTCTCTCAAGAAGGGCTGGCCTGAAAGAAGCTGACATAGTTACACTGTGCCATCTTCTTGGATCCCAATTCAAGCACACAAACATTCAAGAGAAGACATACACAGTGCAGCCTGCCTCTTCCTTTTAGCTCCCCTGCAGGGGCACTGTAAGACTATACAGCAGCTTCAGGTGATCAAAAATGATCCCTGACATATTGTGCCGGTGTACATACATCAGATGTCAGCTGAAAGCCAAAGACCCTTGTTTTCTGCTAGTACTGGACACAGTTTTCACAGTGGGGCTAGGATAACAAAGCAGATTAAATGATTGAGCAAATGTAGATTAACTGCAGGCACAGGACATTTGACTGCTCTGTTCCATACTCAGTTGAGTGAGAAGGTCAGCTGATTGGCTGAAACAGGTAACCAAGTTGGAAAAGCAAACCACCAGGCTCTCATTAGTCAAATTCAAGTTTCCAAAAAGTGTAAGTTTAGTCTTCAAAGTACCCTCCTGAAAGGATACAGAAACTGAAGGAGAAGAGGCACAGGACACACAATTCTGACTTCAGCACAACAAAGTAAAAGTCATACACGGAAAACTACTCTATAATACAAGAAAGGGCATTACCCTTGTGGATCAGGCCTAAAAGCACTGCATGTAAAGTCACACTGCCACCACATCTTTTGGGCTGAATGTTATTTCTAGTGCAGGCTGAATGATATTTCCAGGGCCAATAACCCCAACAATGGGCCAAGTTTTTGGACATGAACAAAATCTTAATGAGCAGAAACTATTAAACACTGACCTTTACGCTGTAATGAATGCTAGAATATGCTAGGGAAAAAAATACACTAATGCTCTATTAATGCTCTCTTATAAAGCTGAGTCAAGTTCACACAGGTTTTCTGAAGTGCAATTTCCCAAAACTATGAATAGCAATACACTGCCATTGGATCAAAAGCCGGGATGATCATCAGACACTGCTGCCTGCAGCGGTTAACTCAGATCAAAAGGCTCTCATATTTTTCCTAGCACACTCACTAGGGTGTGAAGCCCTAGTCAGCTCACACACCATAGCCCACTAACACGACTCTTCTAAGAAGACAATTCAAGTCACTGCACAGATCCCATGAGAGAGAGAGAATATCATGTGGATGCTGTATCCTACACACAGGGAATAGGATGGTACCTATGGGAAAAGCAACTGTTGGAGAAGAAAATAAAATAAAAAAGTCTAAAAGCCCCTATAAACACAGGCAACATTTAGAGCAGTGGCATACATTTTTTTTACTGTCCTCTCATCTAGATTCTAGAATGGATGCCTCCTCCACCCAACTCTAGAATTTATCTTACTCCATCGTGCTTGAACAAACACAGCAGTTTTGATGTTTCCAGATCAGGCGAAAATAAAGAAGAGACCATTTTCAAAATAGGTGCATAATCAGAATGACATTTTCTGGAAAGTCTTCAAGTGTGCATGAAGTTAATCCCCAGATCTCCTCCAGTCTTATGTTCTTTGTGGTAAAAACGGTATGGTTCTCCTATACATCAACAATAAATTGCCGCACATAGCAGATTAACAACTACTCTATAATGAATTACAGCTTTAGTTATTGCAACAGAGCTCGGCTTGAACTTCCTTGGAGAAGCAGCTACTTGAGTATAGCAACGATGAATGGGGAATTTTCAATGATTACGATGTAAGGAGGTTAACATGCTCAAGAATTTTAAAACAGGTATGCTGAGTGGTACAGAGAAATAGCATGCATTTTCCAGCAGAACTTCAGATTTTAAACAGGTTCTACAAGAAAGAGTAAGTTAAAAAGATGTTCTGAAAAACTGAAGCATTGACAGACGAATTACCTCAAGTTCAGAGCACAGCTTCAGAGAAAAGGTCAGTGGATATCTGCATGTTTATTCCAAAGGCATTTTAAGATCAGCTTGAGCCTAATGCCTGGTAAAGTTAGCACGGTAAAAGCTACCTGCAGACAGTCACTCAGCTAGCAAACTTAAGATTCAACACCTAAAAGTGAACAACAGCCAACTTCAAGCTGAAAATGGGAAAAATGTTTTGGAAGGGCAAGCCTATGATCTCAGAAGGCTTATTACAGGCTATACTAAGTTCTTAAAACACTTCATAAGAGATCAGGGAGGGATAGTAGTTCCTCTACAATTTTACCAGAATAACCAGATTAAGCTCTCTGTATGTACTACGTAGAAGATCAGGGTAGATTATTAACCCTTTCAAACGCTAAAACTCATCAGCACTTACCTCATGTGATCATATTTCTTGAACAGTGCATTATATTCCACTGCCCTCTGTTGTAGCTCTACATCAATGCTGCTGCCGTAAATGGAAACTACCTTCTTAATGCGACTGTGGGGAAAGGGCAAAAAAAAACCAGTAAAACACTATGGAATCAGCAAAGAGCAAGAAATTAGCATGTATCATCCAGAAGACAGTAACTGATCTATGCTCAAGAGGTGTACTGCGTAACCGATTCAGAACAGTAGTCACTGCTGCTTTCCTCAATTATCTAAGCAACATCAGTTTTTTGACTGTTCCTGTTTCTTCCCAACATAGTCAGCAGGTGATCAATACATCACCACAAGGCACACCATATCAAAGCTCAACGACCCACGGTCAACCCAAAATACAAAATAAGGCTATTTTTCTTCCCAGCAAAATCAATCGAAAAAAATGGAAGGAGTCTACTGAAAGTAAGGATTTTCCTTCCCATTAGTAAGTTTTCAAGCAAGGACATCACGACATAAACTGCCCACACAGTAGAGGACATCCACAAACAGAAAACAGTATGAATTGGTGGAAGTCTTTCAGCTTGCAAGCAAAGGAGAGCTGTAAAAGCCAATACGAAGACTATTAACCATGGAAACAGAACACATCCAAATAATATTTCTACTGAAGACAACCAATGCCAGCATATTTACAACGAAATCCTATGCAGAACAACATCAAAGAGAACTCACTTGACAGTGCAGGTGAACCTTGTGGAAAGCTTCATGATGGCAGTGAGAGCGTAGCCTCGTGTAACAGATGCAGACATATTAGATATAAGAACACTTTCTAAAATATCAAGAACTTCATCCTCTGTTACCTGAAAACATACAGAAAGGTTTGGCTAAGACAGAGAGGAGCTTTGCAGCAAGCTTTCCATGGTATGCTGTAAAAACTTCTCTTGCTTAATAGGAATTTCCTACCTCCTCAGTAACTTCATGAACATGTAGCATATTTGCATTGTATGAAACAGATGCAGACAGGCAGATGTCTTACGATATTTTACTTTAAAGCTCCTGGTCCACATATTAAAAAAAAAGGGTTATCATCAAAACATACAGCTAAAACCCTGGTAGACACTGTGCAAGCTCGGTTAGAACCAAAATCACATTACTCTGATCAGCGTAGCTGCGCTCCTCAGAGACAGGTATGTTTATGTAACCCATGCCAGCAGCACAGAAAGGAGTTCCCATTCCAGGGTCCATCACTATCACAGACGCCACTACTAACTAACTGTTGCAAGCAATCCCCTCACACAGCCATCAAACAGCTCCAGCATCAGCCAAGTGGACACACTTGCTCTTTCTCAGGCTATACCTGTATTGGCTCCTCTTCTTCACACTGACCAGACACCAGAAGATCTCCATACTCTCCTATGCACCAGGAGGCCACTTGTACCAGTGGCTGCTGTTGGAAGAATTAAAAAAAAAATAAATCAGATACCTCAGAAATAAACATGTTCCTGCACAAAAAGAAAACCAAACCATTAAACCTCCACTATTTTCCACAGCCAGCTTACTCTTCCTTCCAGCCAAGGAAATCCTCTATAGCAGAAGAAACAGGTGTTTGATTTGATCAAGAATTCAGTAAGAGAAAATTAGAAGAACAAATCTTCTATAAAGAATTCATGTTTTCACTGCAATCTGTCCATTGGAACTAGATAGCGTGATGCTGACTTACCTTGATACGTTTAGCAAATATGTTTATTGCAGTGTAGTAAGGAAACCAAAGCTGCTTATATTGGGTATTACCTGAGAATAATCACCAAGGATGGCTTTGTAGAGTCTCTGCACAGTGTAGGCATGCATCTCCACACTATTAGTTATCAGCTGAATCAGGTTGGGAACAGCATCATCACGAACATAACTTCCTGCCTGCAAGAACATTTATGTATTCGAGAGAAAAAGTTGTTGAGTTTCACTATAAATCTTCTCGGTAACACCCAGCAACTACCGACATCCTTCACAAAGTCACCTGATTCACATGTTTAGAAATCAACCTCATCATCTTTAAGTACTTTATGGTTAATTTTCAGCAAACTCAGATTTGCAGAAGTACAGAACAGTACATTTTCCCAAAGCACTCAGCTATACCAGAGAAAGCCACTCTGTAGATCAAAATTGTCTGTCAAAAGGATAGGTTATACACATAAGAATCCTGCTTTTTTTTCCCCCCCCTCTATACCACATAAGAATGAGAACACCACAGAAAAACTTCTGTTAAATGGAAGACTAAGACAAACTCAGTACAAAGCAATTTTTTCATCACTTCCTCAAAGCCAGACTCTATACCAAATTAGCACAGAAATTTGCATTAGCACTAAAGATGTACATTGCTCAAAACATGCTTTGTTTGGACACTCCCTCCGGCACTGAAAACTATCACTCAAAAGAAATTAAATGAGCCCAATTAAGTCAAATAAGTGAAAATCCAGCTAGCCAAAACCAGGAGCCAACACCATATTTCTGTACAAATTCTTGTAAGCCTGGTAAACTGGATTGGATATTTACCTGTAAGAGTCTGCAGTAGGCAGTCTTGTGAATGTAACTTTATAAATGGATTTCCCTAGCAGTTGAAGGAAGGAAGTTACTTTAACAAAAGTGAGTCATATGAGAGCAATTTTCACAGCCTACCAACCCTTCAAGTGGAAATCAATTCTACGTTCAGAGGAATCCAAGTTTCTCAGTTTCAGGGTGGTGCAACAGTGCAGACACAATACTCACTTCTTGAACTTCCCAAATGTAAACATTCACACTAATCAAATAAATCTCCCATTGCACTGCATCAGAGAACACACTGCCTACCCAAGTTATCAAGCTCTCTTCTCTCGTTTGCTGAAACGCTACTCCAGTTCCAACCTCAACTGTGATGTTTACAAAGAAATTCAGGTAGTAAAAAAGTAACAGTCAAACCCAAAAAACAATCAGAAAGCTGTTGTTACAGTTCTATCAAAAAGCTTTGATAAACTCAGCTTGGAATAATTCAGTAAATTGTTTCAACCCCTTCCTTGCAAGTCAGTTAAAGGCCATGTTCACTCTCTCCTTTAAGGACTGTCTATTGGAATGGCAGAAAGCACAAGAGTTGTCCTGACTCACAAGTTACTGTAGTAGAAAAACTGCTACACAATATCTTCGTGCATATTTCAGAAATCATACGTTTCTCCTAATAATGACTAGGATAGTTGCTTTGTGACTAGCTGCCTTAGGTCACTATTATATAAGTACACTTCCATTTTGTACTGAAACATTTATTATCTGACAGTCTTTACAGCTGCCTCCTTATCAGTGATAAATAGCTTCCTATAGAATTCAAGAATTTTTCCAAAGTCACACACAAGAGAGAAAATTTTACTTACCGTTGTTAAGACTCTCATGATTGTGTCTATGTGCCAGCGTTTGGAAGGAGCGTATCTGACAAAAATAAGAAAAGAATTAGAACAAGAACTAATAACCTTAACACCAGCAAGAAAATCAACAAAGTTAACAGAACTTCCTCCCCCTTTTGGTTACCTCCCAGCCCACTTCTTCCTAGAATAAAAAAAACTTAATTCTTTGACCTTTTGTTATTAATGTTGACACTGAAATGCTGAACGAATATACAAGCGCAGCCATATCTTGCACGTACTTCAAAGTCAGGCTGTTCATTATAATGTCTCAACTTTAATAAGGTCATCTCACTTGCACATGTAATCAGGGAGCATGCATAAGTGGGCTTGTAGAAGGGGTGAAGGGCCAAGGTGTCAACACAAGACCTGTTCCAAAGAACAGCATAAATCAATAAGCTAGACTGGCTTAATGATATGAAGACTGCCCATGACCTAACATTAGTGTGCCCTGGAACACTAGTGTGTCCTGTTCTTCAGCAACGGTAAAACCAATAAACCCCACAGTCCACACATTCACTCTTAGGTGTTTGAGAGGGGGTAGACAAAGCAAAAATGCTCACAATTTTGATAACTGAAAAAAATTAATGGCAAGCAAATTGACCCCATACTTTTCTGCTGCAAGGAATATTCCAGATGCACAGTCTGCCTTGAACTCTGGCTCACATGAATCTAGGAAATACAGCAACTCCTTCATCATTCCGCGAACGTTGTTCCCATTAACAAGAGCAAAACTCAGTTCCATTGCACGCCTAGGGTAATGGACAGAAAACAAAGTATATTCTCCTGGTGAAGTAAAATAAGTCCAGTTACTCAAATGCACTTACCTGTTGATTAAAAGAGCAATCTTATTATGGAAGGCTCTTCTCACAGGATTAAATGCAACAGTATTTTCTTGTTCAGAAAACAAGAAAAGCCACCCCAGAAAACCATGAACCAGAGTGCAGCTGAGGGAGTTGCCTGATATCCTAAGGCTAGAAATATCTTTCAGCAACCAGAGTCCATCAGTGTTATGGTCCAGGTATTCATAGTAATGTGTTGGTCATTTCTGACACAACTGCAATAAGAAAGTTATACCAGCTGCAGCAAGATTTCTTCAGTTTCAGAAACCTTTAAATCCATTTTGCGATACTTTCTGTACACGATGATTTTGTAGTGTTCATTATGCAACAGATCTTGTACAGAATTATGCCAAAAGGCCTAAATTCTGTATTATAATATATACTTTCTTCAAATAGATCAGATTTGAATGTGTGCTTAACTCCAGTGACAAGCTTACCAACACGCCACTACGTGGACACAGTAATTTTTTCTGATCATGTAGGATTTTCAGAGTTAACGATAGATCAGGCACAAGTTATTTGCTGCCAAGAAACCCAAAACATCTAGCTATCTCTGCTTCTCAATACCTTCCTAGTTACTGTTCCAGAGAGAGGAATTTCTACTGTGTTACCAACTGTGACTTTACTTTCTATCCAATGTATCTGAGGATAGACAAATGCAAGGGCTGCTCCAGAAGTAACGCCTCCTATTTTATTATGTTGGCCCATGACATCAGAGGTGCATGGTGGTATGGCAGTAGAGGTTTAACCTTCCCACCAAAACTCCATTTCATTTTGTTGCTGTGTGACAGGCAGCAGCTGTGGGCAGTCTGACATGGAAGTGCAAGTGGAACAAAGATGTGGAATTGAAAGCCTCCATGCAGAAAAAAAATGCACGGATTGACGTTCATTAATGCTTGTTGAAATGTTCATGGATACCAAACAGTGGATGTTAGCGCAGTGTGGCAGTGGGTGGTAAATTTCAGCAATGGCAACAGCAATGTGAAGGACAAGCCACATTCTGGATGGCTATGCACAGCTGTCACACATCACACCACAATATTAATCATAGAATTGTCAAGGTAAGAAAAGACCTCCAAGATCACCTAGTCCAACCATCTACCTATCACTAATATTTCCTCACTAAACCATGTCCCTTAGTACAACATATAAACATTTCCTGAACACTTCCAGGGACAGTGACTCACTCAACTCCCTGGGCAGCCTGTTCCAGCACCTGACCACTCCTTCTGAGAAGAAATTTTTCCTAACATCTAACCTGAACCACCCCTGGAAAAGCTTAAGACTATTCCCTCTAGACCATTCTACGATCCCCCCATAGGGCCTTTCCTACCCCCAGGCAGACTGACACTTCCTGCCAGCTTGGTGTCAACTGCAAACTCACTGAGGGTGCACTCAATCCCCTAGTTCAGGTCATCCATGAAGATACTAAACAGGACAGGCCCCAGTTCGGACCCCTGGAGAACACCTCTTGTGGCTGGTCACCATCTGGATTTTTAACTCCATTCACCACCACTCTCTTGGCCTGGCCCTCCAGCCAGCTCTTTACCTAGCTGAGTGCACCTGTCTGAGCCACGGGCTGCAGCTTCTACAGGAAAATGCTGCAGGAAACAGTGTCAAAGGCTTTGCTTAAGCATAGGTAAGGCTACATCAACAGCCTTTCCCTCATCCATCAAGCAGGTCACTTGCTCATAGAGGGAGATCAGGCTGGTCAAGTAGGACGTGCCTTTCGTGAACTGGCTAGGCCTGATTCCCCGGTTGTCCCACACATGCCACATGATCTCACTCAAGATGATCTGCTCCATAACCTTCCCTAGCACTGAGGTCCAGCTAAGAGGCTTGTAGTTCCCTGGATCTTCCTTATCATCCTTCCTGTAGATGGGAGTCAAATGAAGAGTGCCTCAAAAAGCTCATTGGTGCAAACCAACTAATAGTGGTTATTATGTTGAGAAATACTGTTTTGTAGCTGAGAACTTGCTTTATCAAATCGTGTTACTGAGCTCTTTGTACCTGCTGTAGTTTCTATGGAAATAAACAGGAGGCATTACTTTCAGAGTGACCTACCTACACAAACGCCTTTTCACCCTACATCTGAACACCTAACTCAGCTGTTACCTCTTAAATTCTACAACTGACTGGTTGAAAACTCAGACTGCTACTAGAATTGCTCTCATTCTTCCTATTAGTTCTTACCTTCTCACACGTAACTCAGTCAGGTTACAAGTTTCCATATTATTTAGTTGCTCAATCACATTATTGTAGTTACGTCAATACTGCAGGTGCACACAAGCACTCTGCAATCTTAACATCAGGCATTTATCTAAACACATACTGCTCACATTCAATCATATTACAGACCTCACTCTGTTACCAAGTTCCTAATTATGCAATTGGATCATATTAAGCAGACAGACAAAGACTTGAATTAAATGGCAAAGCCATTCTGAATTACACTATATAGACGAAAGTTGCACTGCAACATTTCAAAGATGACAAGAACAGGCCATGCTTCAGATGTCAACCAAAACCAGGTATGTCTTTCTCTCAAGTTCCAGACCTCAAAATCTGCTGTTTGGGGACTCCAATATCCAGTCCATGTATTGCTTCAACGAGAACAGTGCATTGTCAGCAGCACGAGTGTCAGCACGGCAACATCATGCTCTGCCGATGGATCACTCAAAGGCTTCATCCTCCAACAGCACTCAGATGTGAAGCTCTGATGTTTGCAGCATATGTTTTCCTAACAGGCACCAGTAAAATGCTTCCATCCAAAACTTAGATAGGTCTTTGCTGTCCCACAGCCTAACCTCACACTGGCTCTGGCATCAAACTGATAGCCTTACTTGCTGAACACGTAAGATAGAAATTTATCTTTTAGGATAGCGTAACATTGTAAAATGAAGTGACATTATATTAATTTCATAACTGTTAAAATTAAGCTGCAGAAGAAAGAGTTCCAAATTGTTACCTATCTTTACATGTTAGAATAAGAAGTACTGTTAAAAATCTAGGTCTGATTCAAAGAGTCACAAATTTGAAGAATACCTTCTAGCACAAGAATCTAAGGCATATCTAATTTGGTTAGACAAGATGAATAAGAGGATGAGCAATTTTAAAAGAAATATGTTCATGATGTAACAAGAGTTGAATGAAATTCTGGCCTGCAACAAAATTCCACCCAATGCAAAAGGGATGCAACAGTCCCTATCACTGACACACTTGCTTGATATTGCACTGAGCTCAGACAACCAGTTACAGAATAAATACTGATAAGGAAGACTACTGAAACAAAAGTGAGTCTGAAAGACTTGATTTAGACAATTAAGCGTAGTACTCCACACAGGCCAGCAGAATTGTGATCAACTGATTCAATACTATGAGTAACTGACAGAAGCAAGAAAAGTTACTATGATGAGTGAAAGGAACACAACTGAAGTAATTAAAAGTAGTTAAAATTAAAAGAACTTTATACCAAGCATTTGAAAAAAATCATCCTACAGTAAGATGCATCAGGCTGCAAGGTCTCCCATTGTCCAGAGAAGGTTAAACAATAGATATCAGGAATGCACAACAGGACACAGTTTATAAGCGAATCATCTGAACAACCGAGTAAATTTTAATTCAGACAGAGGTAGAATTTAATCTAGAATCATTAATTGAAAAGTTTAACATTGCTTCAGAATAACGTGACACTACTTGTTTATCTGGGAAAGAAAAGTAACACCAAGCATGTCAGAATAGTTTTGATCATGATCCTAATTTATGAAGGCTTTGATTCTTGTGAGCACATCATCTAACCTCTGGTGACCCCATTTTGGACAGGTTCAGGCAAACAGAAAAACTTTTCCTCACCAATCCAAGACGTGGAAAATGTAAAAGCAGCTTCTCAAAGAAGGTGGCTGCAACCTTCCATTATCCTTATTAACTTACACAAAGTAGAAATCAAATGATGCATTAATACTAGTCACATTTTCAGCTCTCCAGTACTACTGTCATTTTTCCCTATGTCCTGCTCACTCTTCATAGGCTGCCTCTTTCACTGATATTTCCATTACCTTTTAATGGAGACATCCAAATCTTTCAGGCAATCCACAATTGTGCTTCTATGTCTCTGTACTGCATTATGGTCTGTCTGCACAGTTTTCAACAACGATGTCAAAGCCACATATCTAGGATAAGTATATAGTATTAAAAAATAGTTAATGGTGAGCATTCAGGTTCTATGCACAAATACACCTACCCACATTTAATCTTATTTTGCAAAAGAACAGGGCACTCTTGTACTCCTCAGTAACAAGTGAGGATCTTCCAGGGGACTGCCTGGCCTATCTCAAGTAGGGTTACCATACAAAATGATAACACATCTAATGATATCCTGCTGCTCAGACAAGCACCCATCCCAGTTCTTGGGCTCATGCCAGCTGTCCGCAAAATCACAGGGGTTAGAAGGGACTTGTGGAGATCATCTAGTCCAACATCTCCCTCCCTCCTTGCTAGAGCAGGTTCGCTAGAATAGGTTGTACAGGAAAGCGCCCAGGCAAGTTTGAATATCTCCAGAGAAGGAGACTCCATCACCTCTCCAGGTAGCTTGCTCCAGTGCCCTGTCATCCAAAAGTAAAGTTTTCCCTCACGTCCAGTCTTTGTTTTGAAAAATCAAGACAATTAAAGTTTAGACCTCCATATATCACACACAAACTACTAAGCAAGTTGCAATTCCCAAAGCTAGAGCCTTCTACTCATATCATGATTTGTAATAACAATGCCTACAGATGTGACTTGATTCTGGCAGCTGCAGCAATTCCATGTTCAGATTCACAGTGATTAAAGCACAACCATTACTTAATGACAGCAGTATGCAGTCAGAAAAAAAAAAGCAAAAAAAAACTTCTTGTCTAATTTCTAAAGTCTCCATTGCCCATTCTGATTTAAATGACATCACTAACCAGCTGGGACAAGACAGGAGATTGACAGAACACTGAAAAAAACCCAACCACTCAGCTAGATTAAGAAATCACATTAAGAATTACATTACACACCTCGACTCAACTACTAAGAAGGGCAGAGCCATAGTTAAGGTTTTGACATAGAAAACACACACACAAAAAAAAGAAAGCTACTCAGTCACATTAACTCCACTAACAACACTTCCCAGAACACTCTCCTAGGAAGTTCTTCTTAGTATAACCTTTGTGTCATTGCTTCTTAGACATATTAGTCTGGGTGCAGATGGAACACACTTCATACAACTTACCTAATATTTTTGTCGTTGTTTAATAAGAAACGGCCTAGGATGTTAATAGCTAACACCTGCAGAAAAAGTTACAAAAGGTCAGTGACCAAGAAGTCCGCCTTCATCACTTCAAGATGACTTTAAAGGCAACATTACTACTGTGGTTCTTGGCCAAAAGCATAACAAAGAACACTAGAGCCTGACAAAGCAAAGGAAAAACTAAGACAAACGTGGTATGAGCTCTCTCCTGTACTCAAGGAGAAACAGTCTTCAAAAAGTTTTACTGCCCCTCCCTTCTCTTTTTTTTTCCCCCCTTGTAACACTACGTGATGGAAAGTACAGCAACAATAGCAGGGTGGCAAAGTCTTTGGCTACAGCAAATGAGAAGGAACCCAAATGCAGCAGCCATGGATGAAAAAGCAAAGGAAGAAAATTTCCTTACCTTTGGAAGGCCTCAGGTAGGCAGGGATCTCCAGTGAGATACCCTTGCCTCCACTGCCAACCCTTAAATGAGAGCTGGATCCTGGCTCCACCCCTTCCCGTCACTCAGGTGCATTGCTTGCAGCTGAGCTCCCCTGGGCTGCCCCTGCCTTCCCACCAGGCACTCCATCACTGCTTCAGGCCACGACTTAGCATTTCCACTACACCCCTTAAGCACACCTGCTAAAGAGGCTACACTTATCTAGAATCAACCACACAGCTTTTTTTTTTTTTTGCCTCACATCCTCTACAGAAATTGCTCTAACACAAAAAGGCCATGGCAAAGACAACTTACTCTCAGTCCACTCTCAGACTTTATGTCCATAATAGTCAGCACAGTTTCATAGAGAATGGCATTTCCCACATTTTTACTTGTTTCTGTATTAGTAGCAACCTAGAGGAGAGAAACAAAACAAATGACTCCATTACTTCCAAAGCGGATCCCCTTTGTGCTGTTCTGCAGAAAAAGCAGTGAAATTCAGCAATCCCTAGTGTACCACATGCATGAATATGTGCCCCTAGCAGCAAAATCCACCCCGGCATGATAAGCAGCTGTATCTTCACCAGTGCTGCTGAATCCAAATAATTAACAAATGCAAAGAGAAAGTGTAAGCTGATTAACCTTGTAGGTCTCACCTGTGCAAGTATGTCATTCATTGCTTCACTAGAATCATCGTCATTTCGCCCTAGAATCCTCAGTAACCGCAGGATTCGCACCTACATGACAAAATAAAGAATATCTCACTTAATGGAAGTCTTTTACATAAGGGCCATGAAATTCAATATTATTTTGTGAGCCGTGGCAAAGAAGCAAAAGAAAAGACTAATCTTCTATTTCAAAGCGTAATGCAGATTTGGTTCTATTCTCAGCAAGATCTTTAACAACAGTAACAGGCTAACATCGTACTCTTTTTCTTCTCATAGGCCAAAATTGTTAAGAGTACATCCAGTGCCAAACAAGGCACATTTCTACAAGACCAACATTCATTGTTTCTTCTCCCTTTTCCCACAGCTTAGCACAATATTATAGGGCATGACAACTTCTGTTTAAACTAAACCAGGTGGCTTTCACTAAGGTAGATGAATAGCACTTACCCCGTCTACTCTAACAAGGCCAATCTTAAAATCAACACTGCTGCCCTCTGGTAACTGCACTGTCATACTTACATCTCACAGCACAGTGCAGGAATTAGAACTATCAATTACTGCTTGCATCAGATCTTACCTGCAAAAAGGGGTCACTGATCCCAGACACATCATGCTCTGGTGAATATCCAGACATGATAAGGTTCTTCAGAATACGAACTAATTGGGGAACAAGCTGAGAAGAAGAGAGTTGTCAGAAAATGTACCTATTAGCTTGTTGTTCCTTCTCCCCTATCTTCAAGGTACAGGTCCAAGAACAAGTCTTGCATTTGAAAGCAAGTTGGTCTACAGATTCTTCCTCAAAATCCAGCCTGCACATCTAGAGATTGTTATATAAATACGTACAGCTTAAATGTTTCTAGTCATTTCCTATCTAAGCTGGAATCTGATCACCATACTCCATCTTTAAAGTACTAAATCCACCAGAGCTTGATAGGCAATACCTAAAAGGAAATATAAATTGAAAAAACTCTCATCTTCATGAAAAGGGAGGCTGCTAGGACTGTTAAAATAGCATCCTTCCAAAACTGTGGGAGCTTTACCACATTAGCTCCAAATTAATTTTTAGCATACATTCCCGTGTAGTACATATCACCTGTTTCCACAGAGCATCAGGCATAGAGATTTGATCTTTTCAGGCACTGCTAGGATTATAGTAAATTATTAAGGATTCCTTCAAGTTTGATACTCCATCTGATTCAGCCTCTCAAGAGAAAAGCTTCGTAATCTGCAACACGTTTCCTCACAAGAGAGGGACATGCAAGTACACTGATATGCAATAACGTTCCTGGAGCCCTGATAAACAATTACTTTGCCTTCTAACGTGCGAGAACGTTATCAGGACTGAGGACAAGGCAAACAAAGGAAAACATTACAGCCACGGAAATCGGTTGAGAGTCCCTCACCAATCTTCTGTACTCAAATTACACTGATGAAAAACATCAGCAGTGGAGTTGCACTCAGTTCTTTGGCAGCATGGTAAGACCATGTACAGGTGGCTATACAATTCTCCTGCTTCATTCTGTGTAAAGGAATTACCCAAAACTGCCCTACATTTAAGGCAAGGCACAAAGCTGTTAGTGGTAAAGAACACTCATGGCTGTAGTGTGCACATGCAGAAAAAAAAATCCCTAGAAATCCCCAGATGAGGGCTTGAGGAAAGTAGGTTTGTGTTTTGAGGAGGCCACAACAGAGATTCAGGAATGCTATGGGTAGGGGTTTAGTGGCAAGACTAGCACACAAAAAGCATTAGACAAGGACAACTTATCTAAGCATGTGGCAGTAATCACAAACGCAGCATTAACTGGTCCTGCCTCACAAGAGGCAAACCGGTATAGATTCAAGTCAAGCACGCACCATTTACAGGAATTAAACCTTACCTTTTCGTTCTAACACAGAGCAGGATTCCAAACAGACAAAAGGGACAAAACAGATGAAGCAGGCATTAGGGACAGATCAATGTTATATCATTCACAGCATAAACAACCAAAGAGACTGCTAGAAAAGCAAGTACCTAGTACTTACATTTTGCAGAGTCAGCCTTTTTTTTTTCCTAAACCAGTAAGACTATCACCTATAACTGAGCAATTAATAGCAGGGATGGCCACTTTCCAATGTCCCTAGTCTTACTTTCACTTTCATTCCTGCTCTGCCATATACATTCAGGGCAAGAGGAGATGCATGCCAAAGTGGTAAAATGCATCAACAGGATGAACTGTTTCAAATCCCTGGTGATATATACAAGTCAATGAAGAACAGTAAACTAGGCATGAAAATAAATATTTTTGAGACACAAGAGAGGAGCAAACGGCCAGTTCTGTTTACTAGCTTTGTTCAGTTTCTCCTTCTTTGAAGAAAGATCAGATTAATAAAGAAAAGAAACAATGAAGTTTACAGATAGTCTGGTAGTCTTTAATATGGCAATAACACTGCACAGCAAATGACAGCAATCAATGTTAGGAAATTTGTGTTAAGGGGGGGAAAATAAGCAAACATTCCTATCAGAGGGGGAATGATGCTGACACTGAAACCTTTAAGTTAAATTGGAAAATTATGTAATATAGCATGCGCCAGAGACGAGCTTCCATTTGAGAGAACCGTAACTTGCACTGGTATTTTTGATGTGAGCTTATAAAATTGTGTGACAGTGGCTAAGGGATTCAAGTGTACATGCAAGCCTTTTTTTCTTCTTTATCATTAATACATGTGCACTTCCTGATGACACTGTGCAATTAGCTATGAAGAGCAAAAAAACTGTTAAGGGAACATCAGCCAAAGGGGATATCCTAACTCTTAACTTTAGGGTGAGATTCATACTAACTACACAGTCTTCAAGAGCGATATTTTGTAACTTACCCCCTTCTTGAAGATGGCTAGGCACTCAGAATTCCTAGTGTGTTTTTTTCTTATTGTTTTGATAACAAGCAGGTAGTACAATTAAATTCTTCAGTTGTAAGGATTTTACTTTAAAAAGGTACACACTGCTTTCACATCAAAAATTAAGCAGCATCAAAACCAAAACAAAACCATGAAAATCAATTCTGCAATGCTATCAAATCCACACTTACCTTTCTAAAGTGTGCAAGCATGTCTGGGCTTCTCTCACACATCTCCGTGAGAAGGACTACTGATGTGTGTAAAACACCTAAAAGCCAAGTAAAAAAAAAAAATCTCTTAATTGCCTTATATTTAGGCAAATAACAAAAATTGTAATGAAGTGAAAACAAATCATACAAAACATTCTCCTCTTGAATCTAACACATATGCTCCAAAAAGATACTTGCAGCTGTGCCCAAGGGAAAGTTCATGGCAAAGTGCACATGTCTTAGATCAGCAACTAGAAGTCAAAGGAGGAGACAAACTGGACTTGCATATTGCTTAAAGAAACTTGCATATTAAATATACTGTTAGACAGTAACAAACACGCAAACTAAAGATTTGAGAAGGGCAAACTGTTAACCATATTGTAGGTGTTGAGTTTCTTATGCTTCCTGATTTTCTCTTTTGATTTGGATACTCTACCAAGCCTTACGTGGTCTGCATTGGGCCTTCCTTAGAAGGTCTCAAACCTCAAGTTTGGAGAAAGACTACAGTAGACTATTTGGTGAAGCCAACCTGCTTATTTGGGAGCCAACTACCACGTCCCCTGCCTTAACAAAAACCAGTTAAAGCATCTCTGAAAAGTAGTTAGAAAAGGCACGTCAGTTACAAAGCATTTAATGAGACGACAACAGTTGAAAATTAACCACCAAATGTACCCTCAGCAAGCTTGTGGACAACACCAAGCAGCGTGGTGTGGTCAAGATGCTGGAAGGGATACCATCGAGAGGCACCTTGACAGGCTCAAGAGGTGGGCCTGTGCAAACCTCATGAAGCTCAATAAGGCCAAGTGTAAGGTCCTACACTGGAGTTCGGGCAATCCCAAACTCGAATACAGGCTGGATAATGAGCGGGTTGAGAGGAGCCCTGCAGTGATGGACCTGGAGGCACTGGCAAATGAAAAATCAAACATGTGGCCTGGGGATAACATTGCACTTAACTACTCTGTCTGGAGACAAACTTGCTGTAACACCTACTGCAGGACTCCTACCACAAGCAACTACTTTCTTAAGGCACATATTCATCGCAGATAAGCAAAAGGACTAAGGCTTTGGGGAGTGACCACTAGCTCGACACAAATTAACCAAGTTATAAATATTTTTGTATTTCTCTCTAAATAATCTTCTGAAGTACTTGAACAAGAAAATACATTAAAACAGAATTAACCTAGCAAAAAAAAAAAGCAACATTAAAGGGAGAATCTATATTATGCTCTAAAACACCACTGAAGAAAGAGAGAAAGCATCTCCATCCTGATAATGTCTGCTAAGCAAGCGTCAGATAATGCTATAGCACTGTGCTAACAGAAGAAGCTAGAAAGCACACTTTGAACTCCCTTTAGACAGTGTGTTGGACAGATGTCACAAATTTTCCCATTCCACCCACTCTGAAATGGGTAAAAAACAGTGAGAGTTCCTTTCATCACCTATGCCATGTAAAGTCCTGCTAATTCGAAGCCATACACCCCTGCCTTCTCAATCACATTTCTTCTCACTGCATAGTGATGGGAAGAAACAAATAATAAAGATACAACTCAGTAGATCCCTCCAAATAAAAAGTTTCAGTACTGAGTGTGCCACACGCAAAGACAGTATAGTCTTGCTAAGCAGGCTCAGACATTACCATGGTTCTTTTCATTCAGCAAGTTTTTGGTGGCTGGCAGGAACATCTCCATAAGTTCAGGCACCTTTCTAATAACGTGAACAGCACACAATGCTGCCTGTATAGGAAAAATATTCAATTAGTACGTAGTGTAATGACAGTGAGACATTTTGAAAGCATCTAGCACAGTGGGAATTACCACAAATTCATGATATACAGAGGCTTGAAATGTTTATAATGCATTTTTTCACTCTCCGCTACAAATGACACTAAACTGCATCACAGAAAAGAGTTTAATAAAACTTCCACAGTTGAGAAGTAAAGAAGGCATTGAGTTGCAAAATAACACTTGCACTAACAGTAATTCACTTGCAAGTTACTCACTTAGCAAGCCATATTAATTGCTACGCAGGTCTGCATTTAATAGGGCTACTTCAGACTGTCTCACTGTTAGGGAGGGATGGGGATAATGCACTAGGAAATGAATAATGAAATTTATGTAAAATTCATGGCTTGTATTCTTTCCTTTGAACATGATCACCTCCCCACAAAACAGTTTCCCCTTCAGGTGACAGGTCCTATGAAAAACAGAAGTATACTTCAAAAAGTTTGTCCATCTTTTCTAGATAACAGAAGCAAGAGAAGACCCTATTCTTTGTAGTTGTCTGAGAATCAAGTGCACTGACTGCCCCTTCCCAGAATACAGCAATACCTCTTAGCACTGCTGTCTTTCCTAAAATCCCATTGTTTTCCCCAACCGTTCCAAGACTAACAACAAAATATATTTTAAAAGAACAATATTGCTTGTACTTTACAGATGCTCTTTCATACTGGCTAACTATTAGAAGTTTGGAGTTAAAGCCTGTGAACAGGCAGGTGCTCACATTACAATCAATAACTTTAAGGTACAAAGTATGAAATTAGAAACAGATGCCTCATTTGTTGGAGGCCAGCCTTTCAGGGGATCACACACATCATCCTCGCTCTGCACAGATGGGGGCTCTGGCCTCAACTTGTCCTGCACATTTGCAAATACTCAGTCACCATTCCAAGCTGTCCAGTGTTCCAGTAATTAGCAAGATATCTCATCAATCTCAAGTTTAAATCCTTAACAAAACACTCAAAAGTACCTTCTTCCTAAGATAGGAGTTAGATGTTTTGAGGAGCTTTTCAACCTCTCCTGCAAGGTCTCTGCACATTTCTGAAGAGCCCATGCAGCCAAGAGTGCAGAGTGCCAGCCCCTGCACATATTGCGTGCTATGATTAAGGTCACTGTAAAAGAAGAACAACAACAAAAAAAAGACGGTCAGCATGCACACAAAGCTTGAATATGGAAAAAAGTGCATCTGTGTATGGCCATCTAGCCATCTGCACACATGGCCCAGAAGAAATCTCCAGATTCTAAGCTACTTGGGAGTATGAGTTAGGAGCTACATCAGCTTTGAGTTTTCTACTTCTGTATAGAATCCCCAAAGAAAAAGATTTCGGTAAAACCATCAGGTGAATATCCAGTGCTTGAGCCAAGAAGAGGGAAGACCACAGAGAATTCCATTAAAGTTTCGACAGTAAAGACAAAACTTCATATTTTGGAATTTGCAAGCAGAAGAGAAACTAACATCAAGTACAGTCCTGCAGCAAATTTGCAAGTTGTTCCAGCATAAACAAGTTGCAGGATAGGCTTTAGATTCTGGTTTTGGTTTATATGCACTTTGTTGTGCACTTTCTGAGCCTTAAGATTGTCATGCATATTTTTACAATGGCTTTTAATTCTAGCTGCCTCTCCTTCCTTCCATTTGACTACTAGGATTAATGAATGAAGAACTGTTAAACTTAATCTGGATTTTGGCATGAAATAAAACCTTAAAGGGAAACAGACAATACATATACACTTAATATACCAATCTCAGAATAATATGAAATAAAAATTTATGCTAAGACTTACAGACTAAACAAAAATATTGAATCAGAAGATGTGAGATTCATATTTACAAACTAAACAGCATTAAAAAAAAAATCTATGCAAGATATCCTCCATTCTGAGCCAGAAAAAGAAAAAAACAATATACAAAATAAACAAAAACACACCACCCAGAGAGCTTGTAAATAACCCATACAGGAATTTTGTTTAGCCTCTGGAAGTTGCAAAATGCAATACCTGTCAGTAGACACTACTTTTGAGGCCACCCACCAACCATAAATCATGCTAAGCACAAGACAATACAGCTTCCATACAGCAACAACAACAGCTTTTAAAAGCAGACTTCTAACCAATTTTCCATCAAAATACTTGGTACTAATGTCACCACAGCATCCAGGATTCATTCACAAATGACTAAATTGCAAAGGAAGTAAAAATACGGTTCCTGTTTGGGAAGTGAGTTGGCAATTGCATGATGGGAGAGCAGGGGAAGCGAGTAGCATACAACCAGATAAGTACAACATGCAGAAAAGCAAGAGAGCATTCTTCTTGTAACATCAAGAAGTTATGGCAACACGTGAATTAAAGAACAGACTGCACTTGCCATTAAAATGGGTTGATTTTGACAGCTATGTATAACTGTGATTATAGCAAGTACATGCTCCACAAGAGTGCTCACTTGTTGGTATGGAAGATCTAGGTCTTGGTTATAAGACACTGATGAAAGCAAGACGAAGCGGCAGGTGAGGAAGCCAAGAGAGAAAGCAGCAATGCACTCAGGTGGTAGGAAGCTACCCTCCAGTTTTGCCTAGCTTCAGTCTGGCTCATTTCAAATTCATCACACCCTTACCACACAAATTTATTTTAGCATAAGCAATCAAAAAGATGTTAATATAGCAGCCTAGTTCTAATGGAAGAGTCTCACGGGTATGAAATTTCAATAAAAGAATATTTGACCAAATGCTTATCTCCCAGACATCAGTACATCCCAAGGCCGGCAGTTTTGTCAGGACTTTCCAAGCACTTTGAGGACACTAAGTCTAAGTAATCAATCTGATCAATATTATTTGCTATTACTCAAGAGGCTTACATTCTAAAAGTAAATAATAAAACCAGACACACCATATACAACTGAGCAGGCACATGAATAAATCAGCTGGACCCCAGTTGTTCCACTCCTCCTCCCATCCACCTTGAAAAACAACCATCCAACATTGGAAACAGACCAATTATCCTTTACTTAACTATAACATAAAACAGTCCTGGTTTAGCAGCATTTTGCTAGAAAGATTTTTAGAAGTATAAAAAAAAAAGCTGAGAAAGAAAAATCAATCCTTGTTTTTCATCCTCTCTTGACCAATTTCAGCAAGATACCAAGCAGACAGCACATTCCAAGTTGCTGCCTTGCTTCCAAGGAAAATCATACATCAGTTCTATTAGGTCAACCCTAAAAAGAAGGCAGCATACACAGCCTTGATTCCTGAAGTCAAAAACTTCAGAGCTCATCAGCAGAAGTAAAGAAAACAAATAGAACAATGTGGCTGCAGCAAGGGATACAGTTTTGTAACATAGGATATCCTGGCCTACAATGTTTTAGCAGTGTTATGAAAATATCCTCAGATTCAATCCCGTTTATAATGTACATGGACCTTCAGCAATGCTGCATTACTAATTACATGCCTGGCTCCTTCCTACTTTGTAAGCTGGGAGATAATTAAATTCACAAATGTGGAATTATACTTGGCACTGGTGAGGCCACACCTCAAGCACTGCATTCAGTTTTAAGACCCTCACTACAAGAAGGACACTGAGGCCCTGGGGCATGTCCAGAGAAAGGCAATGATGCTGTGAAGGGTCTTATGAAGAACAGCTGAGGGAACTGGGATTCTTCAGTCTGGAGAAGAGGAGGCTCTTGGGGGGGGAGGGGAAGATCTCATCACTCTCTGCAACTACCTGGAAGGAGTTGTGGTGAGGTGGGGGTTGGCCTCTTCCCAGGTAACGGCGATAGGACAAGAAGTAATGGCTTTAAATTGCACCAGGCAAGATTCAGATTGGATATTAGGAAAAATTTATTCGCGGGAAGAGTGGTCAGGCATTGGATCAGGCTACCCAGAGACATGGTGGAGTCACCATCTCTGAAGGTTTTCAAGCAAAGGGTAGATGTTGCCCTGAGTAACATGGTCTACTGGGCATGGTGGTGATCAGCTGATCACAGAATGGGCTAGGTTGGAAGGGACCTCAAGTTCCAACCCCCCAGCCACAGGCAGGGCTGCCAACTTCTAGATCAAACACTGCATCAGGCTGCCCAGGGCCTCATCCAACCTGGTCTTGAATACCTCCACAGACAGGTCATCCACAACCCTTCTGGGCAACCAATTCCAGCATCTCACCACCCTCTCAGTGAACAACCTCACCCTAACATCTAATCTAAATATTCCCTTTATAAGTTTATAAGCGTTCCCCCTTGTCCTATCACTATGTACCCATGTAAAAAGTTGATGGTTGGACTAGATGATCTTAGTGGTCTTTTCCAACCTCAATGATTCAATGAATTGAACTTTTTTTTTTTAAAACACAACAAAAGGTCTTTTGTGCTGGCTGACTAGCATACTGTGACCATTTCATCTCTCTATTTTTATTTCTCTTAAGACAACCTGCAGAGTAACACATTACCATTCTGAAACAGTAGCTGCATCAAGTATGGTTTGCCATCTATGCCTCTGCAGGACCAATGAAACTTCGTATTCTCTTCCCTCTACCGAACCTAGAGGATCATTCAATACAGTACAGAACTACAACAATCTTGTACGGTCAACAGCATAAAACAGATTGAGAACAACACCTTTCTAAAACAAGAGGGAAAAAAAAAAGTAAAGTACTGAAAATATCAGTGTCAGGAGTCTAATTCCAGATCCTGAAGCCTCAAAACATGTGTTGATGGAGAGAGAGCTGGTACCCTTACTTCTTGATGCAATTGGTCATAAGAAGATGGACATCCTGTCTCTCATCCAGCAGCAACATGGCACCTAAATACCCAATGCGCTTGTCTGTGAATTTCTGAGAGGCAATGAGCTTGAGGCACTCCAACTGGAAAAAAAAAAAAAGAAAAAAGAATTAGCTTAAACTATTTCTCAGCTAGAAGAGAAAGAGTTTGAACTCTGATATTAACCAATTTAGGTCTCTCATAATGTATTTTTAAAAGTACGTTTTATTCCCATTTTGGTCATATGGAAAACAAAGAAAGGTTGAATGACCTGCCCAAAGATCCCAGCAAGGGAGCAGCAAAATCAATAGTAAGTCTGTTACCTTGAAGTAACAATCCATTGTTGACCTTCCATTACCTCATATACATAAGGTAAGTGGGATCAGAGCACAGAAGAGAAAGACAACACATATATACAAGAACCATCAATTAAAAACAAAAGAGATTTGGAAATCCAGAGAATGTGCAATGTTTGATATACACTGGAAATTTTTCTTACACTTAAACAGATACATCTATCCACCAGAGAGAATCGGTGCTCTGTTCAGATGTCAAAAACAATTTTGATGATTATGATCTGTAACTAACTAGCTATATAAATCTGAAATACAGTCAGATAGATTTAAGTTTCTATGCAATGCCCTGCAATCCTGTAACTTCTCTAGGAAATTCTGAAATTTAACTAAAATCATATGCATTGTAGCCACTGCAAACACCCCTTCTATCATGTAGGAACGTATCAACAGTGTTCAAAAGTTGAAAGGAAATTCCTTAGATAACATGCCTACCACTTGCATTCACATGACTTCAGAGTCTAGTTGCTAACCAGTTTTTAAACTTAACATGTCCTTAGTTCAAAAACACAGACACTAACGTTACTACGCACTGAAGTATCTTTCTGTAACAGATAATTAATCACATATAATCAGATCTCTACTTTCCACACTGTAACACTATAATGTGATGAGAAGCACAGCAACAAGAGCAGGGTGGCAAAGTCCTTGGCTACAGCAAACAAGGACAAGCCCAAATGCCGCAGATGCAGAAACAAAGGAAGAAAATTTGCTTACCTTTGGAAGGCCTCAGGTAGGCAGGGATCTCCAATGAGATACCCTCACCTCCACTGCCAATCCTTAAATGAGGGCTGGGAAGGGGTGGGTTCTAGCTCCACCCCTTCCAGTCACTCAGATGCACTGCTTGCAGCTGAGCCCTGCCTTTCCACCAGGTGCTCCATCACTGCTTCAGGCCATGATTTAGCAATTCTGCTACACTGACAAAGCAGCAGAAATCGCTTCTCAAAACAGGTAAAAGATTCATCTTCTCACAAGAACATGCCCTAAGTTCATTTTACAAATTAGCTAGGGCAGCAAGTAAGCACACACAGCGGATGTATGGAGGGGACGAGACAAAGCTTCCAAGTGATTTTAAAGGACACGAAAGGGGCACGCATAGGCAAAAATATGGGGCAGCATGAAAAGGTTTTCATGGTCCTGCACTACAGGGAAGCTTGAACACAACAGAACTGTTGTTCAACAGGGAGATGCAAGAAGCGCACGCACATCAAGAGGGCAAAACTATACTGGCTGCTGAAAAATTTGTAAGAAAATTAAGTTCATGTGCCAGAGAAAATATGGCCTATGGTCTAGCCACCAACTATATAACACAACTATGGAAGAAGTTGCCACATACGAATCTAGCTAGAGCTGGGTGACAACTGATAAGATTGAATGAAAGCAAATTCAGTTTGCTAGGATTAACCTGGATGAAGATCTCAAATACAGAAATACCTCTTAACAGTAAGATCAGTCATCCAAAGAGATAACTGAACATGCACAGATGGGCAAGATCAACCAGGAGATAAGAGGTAAATATGTAGTGTTATGTACCTTATCTTTCCAGTGTTTTCTCTAAGAAAATAATTCATCACTGACCCATTTTTTCCCCCCAAAAATTTAAAAGATGCTTTCTTATACGATGCTCTTCAAAAGAGTGATGTAGAACTGATGTCCTCAAAGCTACAGTGTAAGGGCTAAAAAAGGCAAGAATAAAACAACTAAGAAAAAGCAGAAGGAAACTAATGACTGATATTTCCAACACTTCTGAATTTGAATGGTATTACTGAAATTTACCCTGTGAAAAGCTGACGAGCTTGCTTCACATGTGTACAAATACATGCAAATTAGCTTAGTGCACAGCATTATTGAGCAACACAATCAAGTGAAGCTCTGTTCAACTAGTGGAAGAACTCTTGATACCATGACATCTATTTCATTCATAGGAACAGCAATTAAGATCTGCTACACCAGTGCTGTAACAGATCCATCAATAAAGCCTGATAATGCATACAGGTATATAGCCAGATTACAACTCAAAGTTTTTGCTAACATAGATACGTTTCTGACAGGTATTCTTTTGCAAGGGGAAATAAAAATAATAATTAAAAAAGAAATGTGGGTGCCCGATACCTTCTAATCTTAACTAGATTTTAACACGTGCTCAAGACAGCTTGCCATGCAGCTCCTCTCAGCACGCTCTGGCTAAACATAGCACTCACACCCATACTTCTGTACAAGATTTCCTGGATCAAAGGGGTGGAATACTGTCCTGGAAAGAAGAACATCGGCCATTTGCTTCTTCTGACACCTTCTCTAAACTTTTATTACTGGTTCACTCTTTAACACCAAGAATATTTGAGGCCTAGCTCAGATTATGACTAATGGGATGCTTACTAACAAAAATGGACTATGCCTCAAACGCTAAGCAAAGCTCAACCTGAAGAACGTTTTGAAGCTCAAGAACCCCATCATCTTAGCTCCCTTTTCCACAGTTCGACTGAGGAACAGCACAAAAATAAGTCAAGAGACTGGCAAAACTCACACTAGCATTCTCCAAATCACTTCACAGAAATGGGGATAAGGAACATCAATTCCTTATTGTTGGGAACAGACCAACTATTATCTGCCTAGAATGAATTACTTCAGAAGAAGGGTATAGAAACTCCTTTAAAGCATCTGGCAATTTCCATCAGATACACAACTTCAAGGTGCCATTCTGAAGTCATCCAGAAATACTCATACTTACCAGACTGTAGTTTAACTACTGCTCTGCAAGAAACATCTGCAGTGATGAGCAGACAGCCTGGGTGAAGCAGACTAACCCTAAATTTCGTAACAAAACACATAAGAACAGGCTCCAAACAGAAGGTGTCTTTATCATCGTCAAAACAAATTAATGCAGGTTCAGAACATGTGTGAAGACAAACCTCAAAACATCTCAAAGCAAAACTGCACTAGCAATGCTCCACTAGCCCATGCACTCAAAACACAGGAAGCATACAGGTATATGTACATAGCATAGCAGCAGTGAAGACTAACCTACCTGTCCAAAGTGTGCAGGGTATCCCAGCATGTGCATATACAGCAGCTTTGCCACATTTCTGCATCTGTACGTGTTATCTTCCTCTCTGAAGGATGACCGGATAGCAGCACATTCCTTTTGAATCATCTCACGCTCTTCTGCCTGGGTTCTTGCTGTCCGGATGGTCCGGATCAGCTCCCGCAGTCTGATGGGGGCTGGCATCCTCTGGGAGAAGAAAGAAAGAGATCCATAAGCCTTCTACTGTACCTGACAACTTCATAATTGTCTCACAGTTTAGCATATTCTTCTTTCTTCCCTTACAATTGTATAAATGGAAGAATTAAGAAAATGGAAACAGCTTCTGTAGCATGGTTAAAAGCAAACCCAAAAGCCACAGGAATCTATTGAACCTTCCAGGAACAGAAGTTCTCACATTTGCTTTTCCAGAAACATGAACTGCTACGCTTTGAGCTGGCTGAACAGGTCAACATAATATGATTCCCTGTCTGAAATAAGTAGGAACAGTACTTGGCAAGGTATGCTCATGTTCATATTTTCCAACTCTTTCCAAAGAGGTTTGAACCCCAAATCATGACGACTTGGGACTCAAATCATCCTTTACAAAAAGCAATGCTGTTAAATAACTAGCAGAAGATTTCAGACAGGTGTGATAGAGAGCCATGCTTCAAAAATCCCACATACTTGTGCCGTGCACCCTTCTTCCTTTGATGGGTGGAAGTCATCAGAAAAAGCTGATGGAAGAGCAATATGAGCTGTGCGGATGTATTTGAGAATCAAGTTGACACAGTACCTTTACTAAATACCAGCCAGAACAATCATTTCTTCAGAGGCAATATGACAAAGCCTCTCACATTATTGTATGAAGATGATTTTTTTTTTTTTAAAAAGCATATACTACATGAACTTCAAGTAGTTTCATTTTACCAGGTGGAATAGTGATGGATGCTACCTGACCTAGAGAGCAACTTATTCCCTTGAATATACCTTGAATATTCAAGAGAAAAATGGCTCTCAAAAAAAAAATTAGAAAGTTCAACTGTTGAAGCTAATTCTAGTTTATGCTCAGCAAAGCAGACTTTTGCCTTTCACGACAATCATTCCATGCAAGCTTCTCTACAGTCTTCTTTCATCCATGTTAGACTGCAAGTATAGCTAAGTCATTCTTAAATCACAAAGTCACATCAACTTGCAAAAAGCTACTCAACAGGGCAGTCCATTACAGATTTTCTGTGCGTCACCATCCTCCTAAATCAGTGCCATAAATTTTAAGCACTGGCATATCACAAAAAGACACGCATTCAGACACTGCTCTAACTGCCTGGCATAGCACAACACGTTTGACTGCGCCACTGAACAGGCAGGTTGGGAAGCATGCAGTCAGCAGGACAACCCGTTTGCTGCAACAGAAAAACAGATGGACATGTTACAGTGAGTGAGGTGGCCTCACAGTCAAGCAGCTGAATGTTGCTGTATGGATCTGAATTATAGACTTGGACTGCGACAGAAATCAATCACAGCACTAAACCTCCTCAGTCAGTCAAACCAAACAGCCCCCCACATTTCAATTGCTTGTCTTCATGCCTCAAGAGCTCCAATTTGCAGAGATGCAATGAATGATGTTTTGAAAATTAAATGCAGAGATGTTTTATGTAAGGAAACGCTTCCTCAAGATGCGGCTAAGTGAAGGATCAAGGTAACCGGACTCCTCGATCCTCAGCCTTGCCTTGCCTCTCGACAAGAAGCTGTAAGATTTCTCCACGTTACTGAGACATGAAACAAATTTGCGCTGCCTAAGCATTCAGATGCCACACTAACAAGCATCATAGAAATGGTGAAGAAGTAAGAAAGCTGTCTCCAGAATAGCATTTGAACGTGTGATAAGAAAAGGCCTCTGAATACTGCAATCGCATCCTTTTAATATGGACTGTAATGTCTCGAAGGTTTAGAAAATGCACCGAAAAGATCTTCCCCATACAGCATCACATCCATACGCACATGGAGAAATCTTTAATTAGATGGGAATCTTTAAATCCTTGACACAGACCTCTGCACTCAACTAACAGTGCTCTGATAGTGGTAGGGCCGTGATCCTTCAACAGCAAGGTAAGGCTGTAGGATTATGCCAAACAGAACATGAAAACCCTGCTAAACACCCGGAGCTGTACATTGGTACACACCTACTGTATGCAATCTCCAGAGATTTCAGATGCTGAAGTGTAATACTCAAAGGAACACGTACAAATAATTATTCTTGAAAATTTGGAAAACTATTTTCAATAGTGCAACAAAATACCTCAAAACAAAAAGACAAACTGCCAGCACTCACACAGGAAGCCAGTCAGAAGCCCAGAGTCCCAAAGCTTTTCAAATTAAAGGGAACTTAGTTCTATCCGTTTGCTATAGCATTTCTCCCTATTTACATCCATAACAAAATACTTTTCCTATCCTGAGAGCGCGAAATACTTTTTTGCTACCAAGGTAACTGCAAGAGTTACTGTAAAGTAAGCAAGAGTTCCTATTTAGTATGTACTAGCTTGTTCACAGCTGCTGTCTGGATGCGTTGTTTGCTCTGTAGGAATTCAGCGAGACGCGATAAACGCAGACTGAGTGCACATGGTTACCGTACGCTGGGTAACTCCTGACAGCTGCAGCCTGCTGCACACCCCAACAACCTGCCTTTAAGAGTGAACCTTTAGAGGTGAATGTAAATAATTATGGGACGAGGTTTGTCTACTTCAGAAGCTATTCTGAAACTAGGTAGGATGCCACCTCTCAAAATTCTCTGAAATCTTCTAACAGCAACTGTTCAGGTTTAGTTTCCTATTTGGTGCACCATGTTGGTAGAAGTCTCTGAGGCTCCTATAAAAGTTCTTAATTAAAGCTGGCCCCTCACTTCTATAGCAGTCTTCAACTCAGACTGCTCTTTGCCATGAAGAACACTATCTACCAACTCTTCAGTGCCCTAAATGGACAAAGAAAGCAGATCAGAAACACAGTGGCCCTACCAGGTCTGACCAAAGCTCATCCCATTCGGTATCCTGCTTGCAACAACGGCAGAAGCCTGTACAAGTCTGGAAGAATCAGGTAAGCGTGCAGAAATACACTTCCAGTCTCTTGCAGACTTCAACAATTTGCAGTATAAGAACTTCTGAAGCAAAAAAAACATCAAGGTCTAAAAATAAATAAATAAATCTGTTTCTATCTTGAACTCAGGTGAACTTCAAGAATCAACAATATTCCACAAGTCACAAGATGAGTTCCATGCACAACACATGGAAAGACAGTTCGTTCGTTTGTCCCACAGTTTCACGTACTTGTTGCAGTTGATGCCCCCAGTAATTACATGGAGATGATAACTAAGGAGCTCATGATTTTACACACTTCCTTGGTTACCCTTTCCTCATCTTTCCAGTCTGAGACCTGCAGCCCCATATCTGAGTCATCCCGTGACCAATTGTGTTTATTGCCTTGTCTGTACGGTCTACGATTCCCCTGTGTCCTTTCTGAAGGATGGGTGGAAAGAAAGTGTCGCACCCAGCATTAAGACGTAGCTGTGCCACAGTACTTATCTGTAAAAAATAATAATTTAAAAAATGCCTCCTCTTATTTCCCCCGGGGACTTTTAACAGTCCCTATGGGTACGTGGTTGCCACAAAGTGCTCCGTTCACGTAACAGTCTGACAAACCTCAGAACAGCCTGCTTAAAGCACTTAATTTTTAAGTCCAGCTCACGCCCCATGCCCCTTCCCCTTCAAATATACTTTTCAACTGCTTTTGATAAGCTATGCTTTTGTTGGAAAACGGGGAAGAAATTGAAATAAAATAAAAACACCAATGCAGGCATATACCTCTGCAGTCTATAGGCAGCAACTTCATAATCATTAATAACAATGTCTTACTAATATTAACAGTAATCACGCGCAGGCACATTCTGAAAGAGGAGATTGATTCCGCTCCTTCCATTGCTCTATAGACAGCATCTCTGGGACCTAGCATGCCAGATGAGGCCATCTGTATGTCCAAAAACCAGCATGTTACTTTCCTCTAGAACTGAGAAGCCTTCAAATGCAACAGTTGAGCTTATGCTGGCACAAGGCGGTGTGAGCACACGGCTCAGGGAGAGCCAAGAAGGAGCGGGGAGGACATGAAGCATCGCCTCCTGCACTAAGTCACCCTCAAGTGCAGAACCATGAGGTTTGAGATCATCTCAAGCTTCTGCTCCTGGGAACAGAGGCAGCGGCAACTACAAACTAAAAGTTTGCAAACAAACTAAAAGTTTGGCACTAATTTGGTTTGATACAAGTCCCTTTGCTCTCACACTATACCCGAAGGGTTTATAAGTTGCTGAATGCTATCTCCAGCCTGTGACTCGTTACAGTAGGTAGCACTGCTTTCCCAGGCACGTGCCTATCACATTCTGTAGGTGTTTCTATCGAGGGCTTTGTTTGTCACAGTAAATCTGGCCCTGGACAACAGAAAGTAAACAGACAGAAAGCCTAAATCACTTTAGTCAATGGAAACAGCACCAAATGAAATTAATGCGCATTTGAAGCGCAGTCTAAGAACCTTTATTTTGCATCCTTCATCAGTGTTAAGGCAGCACTTCCTACTTCGCTGAGGAGGCAGAAAAAACAACAGCAAACACTGAAGATCCAGTAAGATTTCACTGTCATCGTCCGTTCATTGAAACAAGAGGGTGATCTATACTCAGAAATGTCCTTACATAAACAATTCACAAATCACAATACAGACACTATTTTCTTCAAAACATCACACCAGCAGTATAACAATGAACCAGCATTTCAGAAAGCAAAGAATTAAAATCTAAGAGTCTAAATCAGATAATGGTCAAGTTATGGAGCTACCTGCTTTTTTCATCTAAGCGTATGATATACTACGTATACACTGCATGCTGGTAGCATGCACACAGCGCAATCTGAACTACTTTGGAAGAGCAGCTGTAACTCTCACATGTATCCTGCCTGATCAGAACTGCCTGCAAGGAGGACAGCAGGACGGGAAGAGCCACGGCTGTCATTTATTTTCCATCATTTACACTTCTGTCTTTGTGCTGCAACTCGATGCCCATACTCTTAAAATCTGTATTAAATCTTCCAGCATTCTTTAAATACATCTTTGAATATTCCCACAAAAAAAGTTTTTGCACAATCCCAGCTACAAAAAATAGTGTCTCCACGTTGCAAGAACACATCACTTAAACCACTTCACACTCTTTGCAGCATGAGCTACTTTCTCGTGCACACACTTTTTTTTTTTTAAGCTTTTCAGTGCATAACAATTTCCATGAAATGCATTATGTTTGCTTCCTCCTCCTTCCCTGCAAGGAAGGGTTTTCTTACTACCAAGAAATTCTCACTACAGCAATAGATACAAGCTACCAGCAGATCACAGACTGATTCCAAAACAAACTTTGTGGAATGCTTTCAGGAGTCTGCAGGCTGCTCCTGAAGTAATGCACTTCTATACTTCAAAGCCTTTCAGCCATACTGTACTCATTCCAACCCCACATTCTGTACCATTTGAGAGAAACAGCTCCTGAATTCTTACAACACAAAGCAATACAAGAATTACTTTTCACTTCCTGTCTCAGAAAAGTTGAAATGATTTAAGAGAAAATAATCTAGGTTTTGACAATTCTCTAGGCTAAAGCTAACCGACCTGCACTTGGAAGAGCCAGGTTACCCTCAGAAACCTTAATGGCAGCTCTTACACCACTGGCTGTATCAGGTGATGCATCACAATGGTGTTGACACAGAACTATAGAGTAAGTAATTACAAAATAGGGAGAAAGCAAGCCAACAGGGACTGCTGGAGATGCTGCTGCTACTCCATTCAAAAATAAAGCTGCACACACAGCGCAGACACATTCAAATGAAGGTGGCAGGGATGCCCTAGGCAGCCACGTTCACGTCCTGCCTACTCTCTCTGAGCCAACAAACCAATCTTTGTGCAGGTATCAAAAGAGTTAACAAAACATCATCACAATCCAAGTTTCACATTTCCTGTCCCAGACCCCAAAAATTCCTTCAGCGTGCTGAGGACTATACATTTTTGTACTCAGAGAGGCGAGCCGTGAAGTCATCAACAGCACTTCCTGCACAATCTCATGTTCCTCTGGATGACTCCTACCCATTAACCATTAAATCCACGGTGCTTTGGCTTGCAGGTACTAAGTCACACGACTGCATACAATTAGCTGTTTTTTGAAGGCTTGGTAGAAAAAATACAAAACAGAAAAACAATCTGAAGAGTTAGAATGGAGGCAACAAGGGTACACAGATATTCCTCCAGGATGGAAAACATTTAATTCATACAAGACAGCAACTGCCTTGCCAGATATATACTTAACCAGTATGCATTTGCAGGTGTACAGCTATGGGAAAAAAACAACTTCTAAATGAAAAAGAAGACTGCAAGATGCCACTTTTCTTGCTTCTTTCAAGAAATGGGATCCTTCTCCCCCCTTCAGTCAAATCAACACAGAACGATACGAAACAAACATTTCTCCACATTCATGCTGCCAAGCACTCCATAACTCAAAACTATACTCACTGAGAACAAGCAGTAGCAGCAAGACAGGCACAAGGCCTCATGGGCTCCATGGATACATAGTTGGCACTCTTACTAAGCTGCAGCACAACAAAAGGCACAGAGAATGAAAGACTACTCCAACAAGCTCCAGCAGATGATTTATTGACAAGTACTTTTGATTTCCCTGATTGTACGAATGAAGTATGGACAACGTGCAGCATGACCATACCACAGCTCTGTCAAGGCACTGAAACCTTATGGTACCAAAATTCCAGTGGGATTTGACATGCAAGCACTCAGGCTTCCCTAAAGGAAGGAACTGAGGCCATACATCAATCATCTGTTTACTGACAAGAGCTAAAACAGAAAGAATACCGAAGAACCATAAAATCAAAACATGAGTAGGATTAAGAATTCAGAACTAAAACACATAATAAGCAATGTACTATCAAATCTGTCTCAAAATCAGACGGAATCTTGACATTAACACTATGAACCATTGAAAATATTAAGAAAAATCAGTTTCAGGTAACTAGGAAGCTATCGAAATGTAAGCTGCCATTAACAGCAAAATTTTACTCTACATTTCAGAAATGTGTTTTATTGCACGAGATGACTAACAGAGGACAACCCTACCATCTAGTAACAGCAGACCTGAAGTGTAACTTCATCTGGCTTAAAACCTCTTTCAAAGTGGCAAGCCTTGTTTTTCAGGATTAGTTAACACTTCTCCCTTCATACAGGCACATGTTTTTGCTCTTTCCACATCAACACAAATGACAATGCAAATATTAAAAGCAATCACCTCTTTCCTCACTTTGCTTACAGTAGCAGCACTCCATGGCCATTTCTTTGCTAGCCATACACTCTAGAAACCAGGGATTATCCCTGAATACCTGAAAAGAACCTAACGGTTTCTATCACGGTAGCTGGCAGGATCAACAGTTTTTTTTACTTTATCAATTTGAAGGCCGTATTCTCTAAGCAGCTCTTCTCTTGATTGTCAGCTATCCAAAAAAGAGTTAGATATTTAACTCAGATTAGCTCCCGTGCCTGGGTAGTGGCATCTAAATTCCTCCCCACCTCAGTAATTCCTCACTGAACCAACGAGGAAGGTATTCTTTCTTCATGCAACTCATTCTTGGTAAACTATCCAGAAGTGGAACAAAAATAAAAAAGTCAACCAGCAAAACAAAAATCATAATATATTAAAAACATTTAGTTTTATTATATGTTACGTTTCTCAACAGCTACTTTCTCCTATCTTGCAGTCCTTTATTAGATATGTTTGTATTGCTTTAAGTTCGAAGATTTTACTTAACAGGCTGCTATCCCAAAAATATTCAAGCTTAAAACCTCGCTACAAACCTATCTGAGAATACAACAGCATTCAAAGGCAGTTGTTCAGGAAATAGCATTTTATATTTGCAAGCAGCACATGACCCTACTGAAATCTTGCACGTAAAATACTCAGGCGCTTCAGTCAGCCTACAGTCAGCTATCAGGAAATTAAGCGTAAAGACCCGTGAACCTTGAACACGCAACCAAGTTGAGATCTATGCCTCTGGAATCTATTCAGAAATGTTAGCCTATGTCTTAATAATAATAATAAAACCAAAGACATATTTCTTTAAAAATTACTCTTCCAGTATATTAATGAGCACTTAAAAACAAGCTATCACAAAGTCATTGCTCAAGAACTTCTTCGGGACAGAACATCAGACATATTTTTCAATTCCTTCTGTTGCCTTGAGTCCTGGCAACAGACAAAGCCCACTGAGGCTCAGGGAATTATTCACAGAACCACTTGACTGTTTGGGGGAAGCGGCCGAAATTTTCAGTTCCAATAAGACACAAACCTGGCTACAGATTTTCCTGTAAACTGTGTTTCCGAACTTCGCTCATCCTAAAAAGCAGCCAAAGAACATAGAAGCATACATTTTCAAACAGCTCTACGGTACACAAATTGAGCTGCTCTGCCCCCAACTCGTGCAATCATGCTCCTTAAAACACAAAACAAAAACCCCCACACCTCAGCTTTAGGAAGTTATGTCATCCAAACCTGACCCAACTCCAACTGTAATCAGGAACAGAATTCCCCTACTTGCTTCATTAGAATTGTTCAAGCCTCCTGAACAGAACAAGAAAGCAGAAGGTATGTCCGGGTAGACTATACGAAGGGAAAAACTGCAATGGTTAACCAGAAAATACTGAAGGTCTTAGTTGCACAACGCTACCAGGGGTCTTCACACTAGTATCAGACAATTGAAAAGAAATAGAAAATAACACATTGGCAGTAAAAAGAGAAATAAAATGCTAAAAATAGAGATCAGACTGTCGAGAAAAAAATAAAAAAAGAAAGAGGTACTGGTATATTGTTTAGCATTATCAGTATTTATACTGAAAACAGTACACTCCTAACCATGCAGCACCGTTGTCATCACTAAAGGCAAAGGCAACACACAACAGTTCAAAAAAATCAATCAACCATACAACATTCAAAGGAGAAAGTAACCTCTCTTGAGAAAAAGCTATTTCCTACAGCACAGGGAACTAAAAGTGGAAAATAAGTAACATCGGGACATCAGAAAGAAATTAAGGTGGGGGGGCTCAAGATAGAGAATGATAGAATGATAATACAATTACTTTGCATTATACAAAGATTAGGGGGTGGCACGGGAAGGGAGAGAAGTCAAATATGGAAAACATGCCTAAAAACAGAAGCTTAAAAACAGTCTCAGAGGATGTGATGCATCAGATCAGGGTAAATGCTACCAATAGCAGTAATATTAGCAGATATTCCCTTGCACTACTCTTTTCTGAGTAACACCACCATATATTTGTTTATTGACTCCAAAATTATCATCTGATAAAATAACACAACTATCATGATAAATGAGACTGTTTTCCTCAACGAACATCCCAGTATGATCTAGAACAAATTAACATCACCTTCAGACAGAAGAGCTTGCCCTCTTATTAAACAAACAAAATCCAACAGCTCATCTCTGAAACGGTCTGAAGTTACACATTGCCGATTCAAAAATAAGAGCACAAGAAGCTGTACTGAATGCCATCAACTTCAGAAGCAACTAAGAATTGTATTAGCCCCTATACTTTGAAAGGCAACTTTCCAAATCTTAACTCGTGCAGTCTGTCTGCATATTTAAGAACAGACAGCTTCAGTTCCTTTGCTGCTGCTCACAGCCTTTTTATTCCACAAACGAACTTACTGATCTCATTAGGTTACAGTGACATTAATTCAAAACTCTTGCCTGCAAAGAGGCTATCAAGATTGGGAAAGTTTACCTCTCACCCTTACTCATCGGCCAGGACACTGCCAACAAAGGTACGGAAGAACTCCGCTTCTATTACAGAGCCTTTAGAAAAAAAGTTCAGATTAAAAGTCACAGGAACAAAGAAAAGGGAGAGAATGTCCTTCTAACAAAACAAGAGGCAATCTGAAAGCTAACCTGTGCACCGGGGACAGAAAAGCTGGATGCTCTCACAGACTTTCAACTCACGGGAATTTAAGTATGCTCCTCTCCTCCTCCCACCACAGAAGTGAGGAGTTCACACCGCACGCTGCCTCTGAGAAGCAAAGCCTCTGGCCTTCATTCAGCTCTCGGGTATCCCAATAAAATTCCTTGTTTGGCACAAGATTTGAAGACTGTGTATGAGTAGGCAAAAGGAAAAGTTTGGTGGCAGAAAGGGAACACACAAACAAACAGGAAAAAATACAGTTTACAGAGAGGGAGAAGAAAAGTAAAGAAGCATACAAAAGATCCAGATTTACGCTACTGGATAGAATCAGAACAGAAAAAAAATCTCCAACCTGTCATCTTAAAAACTAGATGAAAGGAGCACTATACAGCGAGAAGAATATTTTGCTTTGCTTCAGCTAGCGAGTGTCAAGTGCCCCTTCTGGTCTTGCACGTGAAACGCCCTTCCAAAGCACTTCCACCTAATTCCGTATTTTTCCATAGAGACTTCAAGCCTTAGAAACTGAACACACCACGAAGCGCCTAAAAGCGCTGCTTACAGTACAGTAAAACAAACAGCCATTCCATCCACGAGCTTCCAAACCAATGCCTACCATTAGAACAACCACGATTTGCCTTACGGCTTCTGAGAAGGGAAAAAGAGAAAGATCCGAGCACCCGCGCCGCTTTTCAGCCGCCGAGATGAGGCCGTCCCCTCCCGACGGAACTCCCGCAGCAGTTTTACATTCTCCACGAAGCACCGAGCCCAGCAGCGGGGCCTGGGGAGCGCAGCGGGCCTCGCCTGCCGCGTCTTTCCCCCTGCTGAAATGTAAAGGCCGCGAGAAGCGCTCCCCTTCGCCTCCGAAAGCCCCGAGGCGGCGCGGGCCCAAATGGTCCGGAGCGCCGAGCGGAGGCCGCGGGAGCGGCCGTGACCGAGCGCGGGCGGGCGGAGCGCGAGGAGCCGCGGGAGGGCAGCGGGCGGCCGCAGCCGGCAGAGCGCCGGGAGGCGCCGCGCAGCGACCCGAGAGTAGCGCGGCGGCACTCGCGGTCCTGGGCCGCGGGATCCCTCGCACCGCGCCGACCGAGAGCCCGCTCGGCCGCCACAAGGAGGAGGAGGATAAGGACCGGGGAGCGGGGCGGCGGCGGTAGCGCGCGGACGGGTGCGCGGCGCGTTGGGGCGGGCGGGGGCCGCGGCCCCACTCACCGGGCCGGTCCCTGGAGCGGAGGCAGCAGCAGGAGCCAGGCATTCAAAATGGCGGCGGCTCGGCCTCAGCACCGATACCGCAGGCGGAGGGATCCGCGCTCCGGAACGCTCCTCTCGGCCTCACGACCTCTGCCGGCGTCCGTCCCGGAGCGCGGCCGGGCGGCCTCAGCTGCGGCGGCGCCGGGACGGCGCGAGACGGGCAGCGGCGAGGCGGAACGGGCCCCTCGCACTATTTTTCCCGGCGGAAGCGCACGCGGTGCCGGCTCTCGAGGAGTGGCGCGAGCGTTCCGTGGCAGTCGGTGATGACGTCACGCGCGGGGCGGTCCCGCGGAGCGCTGCCCCGTGGTGCGGCCGTGCGGGCGGCGCGCTCGCAATCTGCGTTCCGCGGCGCGGCGGGGCCCGGCGGGAAGGAGGCGCCCGCGGGGCGGGGCGGGGCGGGGCGGGGCGGGGCTCAGCGCAGGCGCTGCCGCAACTGAGGTGTATGCCGAGCTTTACGTATGGGTGGATAGCTCTGAGAGGACGGGACGCGGCGGGACCCGCGTAGGCCTTCCTTATGGTGGCGGTCACGTTAAAAGCACGGCCCGGCATTCCCGATGTACTGCGGGCAAGTCGCTCTGCCGCCCGTTCTGCCAACAGGAGGGGCCGAGCGCCAGCCGAACTTCCCGGCTTTTTAGTTCCAGTCTCTGGGAAAGAAGGGGGGGAAATCAACCCAACCGACGCCGCGGTGTGTGCCGGGGGCTGCGGGGAGCCGAGCTCTGCGCTCCGGAGTTGGAGGGGCTCAGCGCACGGCAACGAGAGAGGGATCTCGAGGGACCCCTCACTCCAGCCCGGCTCTTTCCCTCACATTCTCGGATCTTTTGTCACCTTAAAAATCAGTGAATGCCACCAAACAACGAACAGGACCTGAGGCAGCACCGGGAGCGGCGCCCGCCAGAGCGCGGAGCGGGAAAACAGCGGAGCGGGGGGGGAAGGACCGCACCGTTGGTCCCAGCGGGCGCAGCCGGGCGGGCGGCGGCGAGTCCCGGAGCGGCGCTCAGTGCGTGACACGGCCCCGGGCCGCGATCCGGGCTGCCCGCACCGGGCTCAGATGCGTGCTGTGCTCCCGGGACGGCGCCTCTCCTCCGAACGGGCGCCTCGCCCAGCCCGGCCGGGGGCCAGTCTCGGGACCGCCCCCGCAGGAGGTTCTCCCCGAGCCGCTCGGAGCCGGCCGCGCGCTCTGTCCCGCGGTGCGGCGGTCTCCCGGCGGCGCTCCGCCTCCGTTCTCTCGGCCGACGACCGGTCGGCGCCTCCCGAAAGCCGGGGGTCGCGCCGCTCCGAGGCGCCCGCAGTCTCGGCCGGGTCTGCGCCCGTTTCCGCGGCAACCGGAGCCGCGGGCGCCCCGCAGCGTCACCGCCACGCCCCCTGTGTGCCCGTGAGGCGCTTCCGGCGCGCGGGGCTGTACGTCATCACCGCGCGCGGCGGCGGGGAGGGGCCGGGCCGGAGGCGGCCGCGGGCGGCGGTGGGGCCGATGGGGGTCGCGGAGGAGGAGCCGGGCGATGGCGGGTGAGCCGCGGGCCGCGGCGGACGCCGGGCGGGCCTGCGGAGGTGGGGCGTGGCCGCGGCACCTCGAGCCCCGCCGGGCGGGGCGGGGCGGGGCGGGGCGTGGCGGGGCAGGGCAGGGCAGGGCGCGGCCGAGCTCGGGCGCCCTCTGTCCCCGGGGCCGGAGCTCCGGAGCGGGGCGGGGTTGTGAGGCTCGTTCCGTGCCGGCGGCTCGGTACCTGCTCGGTGGCGGGACCGGGGCTCACGGCTCCCTCTGTTCCCGGTGCAGGTGAGGCGGCGGCCGGCGGCGGGGATCTGGGAGCCGGCGTGCGGCAGTCCTTTCGGGTGCCCCCATGAACGAGCGTCGCGGCCGGGGCTGCCGGGACACCGTGGGGCACCATGAGAGCGGGCCACGAGCGGAGCCAGGAGTGCCTCCCGCCGAAGAAGCGGGACCTTCCCGCCGCCAGCGCCGGCACGGAGGCGGGACGGGCGGGGGGTGCCCAGGCTTCGACCGAGGGCCCCGAGTGGGCCCGGACAGTCGGGTCGAGCGCTGTGGCCCTACGCTATGGCCCCGGGGAGGCGGCAGAGGCGGTAGCGGGGCTGACGGTGGACCAGTACGGGATGCTCTATAAAGTAGCAGTGCCGCCCGCCACCTTCTCCCCCACGGGCCTGCACCCCGTGGTGAATGTGAGCCCCTTGACCCCCACCTTCAATGTGACCTCGCCAATAATCCAGCACCCGGGGATGCCCTACCCTCCCATCCATTACGCGCAGATCCCTCCGACATCCTTACAATTCATCGGCTCGCACTACACGGTGCCCTATGCTGTCCCTCCTGGCTTCCTGCCTAGTCCTCTCCTGTCTCCTTCTAGCAACCTCACCGCCTCTCATGTCCCCCACTTTGTGCCATATGCCTCTCTCTTCACGGAAGAAGCTGCTCCTTCCCCCCAGACTACCTCTCCTACCCACAGCTTCAACAAATCTGCTTCTGCGGTCTCTCCTGGCCAGATGCAGCACCATGCTGGGACCCAGCCACTAGATACCGCACCAGGTAGAATTCCTGTTTATTATCATATGTCTCGCCTCCCACCTGGGTATTCAGGATATGAGACACCTACAGCAGGTGGAAACCCAGATTCTTCTCAGCAAGACAGTCAGCTGAGTTCAGAGGTAGCTGCCTCCAATGGTGAACAGAGACATCTGGAGCACAATGTGGTGAGGAGGACCAGCGAGGCTGCGGACTCTGCCAGCGGTAAAGCTGAAGACTGTCTGCCAGGGTCTGCGGTGAGATGTGTTGTTGATGGACAGTTTCTTTCAGGTTACCAGACGTTCAGAACAGAGGTTTCTGTGCCAGCCCATAGAAGCACGCCAGACACTGATCTGGAGGTTCAGAGGGTGGTGGGGGTGTTGGCCTCTCAGGATTGTCACGTTCTGGCAGCCCAGAGGAAAGATGACCCGAGCCCTTTAAACCTTTGCCATAATATCCCTGATCAGCAGGGGGAGTCGAAGGACATTTTGAGGAATGCAGTGGAAAGGGGAGCTGCTGAGAAGAGCCAGTCCAGGAGTCCATACGTTGCATCCCCTGAAGAGATGGTTAGACAAAGACAATTAACCAAAGGAATGGTGATAGCTAACGGCAAGCCAGTCCTGGTTCCAGCTGGCTCCGAGCCCATCAGGTCGTCCATTTCAGAAGCCCTGGTGAGGCAGAGCCCAGGTGTGCACACTCAAGGAGGCATGCTTGAAAAGGACCTGGCCCAGCTGCAGCCACCCAGCTCCTCTCGCTTGCCCTCTCACTTCATGAAAGGAGCCATCATCCAGCTAGCCACAGGAGAGCTGAAGCGGGTGGAGGACTTGCAGACTCAAGACTTTGTTCGCAGTGCAGAGGTGAGCGGAGGCCTGAAGATCGACTCGAGCACTGTGGTGGATATTCAGGACAGCCAGTGGCCTGGGCTTGTCACACTGCATTTTGTGGTTGGGGAGCAACAAAGTAAAGTAAGCATTGATGTGCCCCCAGAACATCCCTTCTTTGTGTATGGCCAGGGCTGGTCCTCCTGTAGCCCAGGGCGGACTGCTCAGCTCTTTGCTTTGACCTGTCACAGGCTGCAGGTGGGTGATGTCTGCATATCAATCAGTTTACAGAGCATGAATGGCAACTCTGCTTCTCAGGCTAACTACCCTTTAACAGATCAGTTGATATCTACTAGGGAGAGATCTGAAATAACTGCTCAGGGGTCCAGAGAACCATCTGACAGAGCTGCTGAAAGGAAGACCCAGACAGAAAGGGAAAATGCAGCTCAGAGCTCTCGTGGAGAACCTTCTCAGCCTGAGACTAGCAGTCAGCACAGCTGGACAGCTCCAGGCTTCCAAAGATACAGTGTGCAGGCAGAGGAGCCACGTCACTCTCTGCTCCGTCCCTCTTTCATACCCCAGGAGGTCAAGCTGTCTATTGAAGGGCGTTCTAATGCAGGGAAATGATCCCTTTATGGTAGTGAGCTAGGGCATCCCCTGTGGGTGAGCCTTACCTACATTGGGTGGAGAAATTGCACAGACTTTGTGACAGGTTCACCAGCAAGACTGCTTTCTGCCCCACAGAACTGGGTGTATTCCAGTTCAATGGCTGACCAGTTCCTCTTGGGGAATCCGGGGGGCTCCAGTGCCTCAGGGAGCAGCAGCAGGCTAGCTGGGGTAGAGAACAGGGATGTGCTCACGAGCTTGCAATGAGAGCATCCAGAGGCTGGGCTTTCTTGCACCTCTCTGAATAACTGATTCCCTGCAGGGCAGGGTCTGAGCATTCAGGGAAGGTGGAGAGATGGGAAAGGCAGACATGGCTTAAGGTAGCAGATAGAATTCCTGAAGATTTTATTCCTCTTTTCTCATTATGGGGAGAGATGGGTCTCCTTAGGAGTTTAGGGGGCTCTACTCCCAGTATCCCCTTTCTTCACACATGCACTTTAAAAGGACCGTTCACCAATGGAGCTCTTGAGGGCAGGACGCAGATGCTTCTCTGATGGTTCTGTTTAATGTCTCTTCCACTGAGTCCAACTGCTCTTTTTGCAAAGAATGTACGGAGATTTCCATGAATCACAGAAATTCAAGAGGAAGGACCAAAAGGATGGGTTTGGGTGCAGGTGGATAGAGAACTTGAGCACTTGAGATGGGACACAGGATGGGAGACATCAGTTTCCTGCTATGAAATGTTTTTACTGTCACCAAAATTATTTAAATATTTGCCACCAAATCTAATCTTCCTTCCTGTGTTAATCTTAAAAACAAAAACCTCTTGGGCTTAAAGCTTTTATGCTTAGTCTACAGGTGAATGGGGTTAGGTTTTTTTATGTTGTTTTGTTCTTGTTTTCGGAAAGCTAGAGTAAAACATGTTTAGCATTCTCTAGTGAAAATGAAAACGCATCCTTCTACTGTAAGAAGACCAAGACTATTGTGTAACTAAATCAGAAGCAAACTTTACAGATGGCTAGTTCTTCCCTGAAGGCAGTTTTCTGAATAAACTGTAGACAACAGACAAGTGTTTTTGCATGTGCAGGCAAGGTACAGGTCTTCTGCTAGGGACTTTAAAAATACCACAGCATCATAAGGCATTTTGGGAGGTTTTTCTATTGGTTGTTCTGATGCTTCATTTTGGAGTTCCTCTGTGGAATTGAGAACGGTCTTTTTCACAGTGAGATTTAACAGAAGTGTTTATTAATACCTTGTGATGTAACACTCCATTCAGGTGAAGGCTCCTGTAGTTACCCTAATTTAACCTCTCTGATGGTGTGATGTGACACCGGCTGTAACTGCTCAGATAGAATAAAAAAAAGTCACTATAAGAGTCTTCACTGGCTTAGCTTGTGTATAAGTATTCCTTGTATTAAGGCGCCCATCGCTGTGTAAGGTCCGGGCTTTTGAGGGTTTCTTTTCAGCGTGCAGGTCCCTAGAGGGCTGCTCCTGATGGTAGAGTACCATTTTCTGTCTCCGTGTTCTCATCTTGCAGAAGGTTTCTGCCAGGTGTGTGGATGGCAGGGCACTGCTCCTCTTGCCAGGAAAGCTGTCTTCCCGGTCACCTCGCTTGCAGTGCTGGTGTCTCGGGGCTGGTCCAGAAAGGTGTCCTCTAAACATTTGGCTTCAGTTGGCTGCATGACGAGGATGTTCTGTGCAGGTGCTAGGCAATCTAGAGAGTCTCCAGAATGGTTCTTCCATCCATCTGTTTTCCTAGTACGTTGCTAGCCGTTTCTGTTGCCTTTGAAATGCCTGCACCGGGAAAACAATTTATTTTCAGGCCTTAGTTGAGATCTGCTCTGTTCACGCCTTCAGTGTTTGTGCCTCACAGGGTTTCTCCAGAGTGAGGATGCCGCCTGTGTCACACATAGCTTTCCCCCAGTGACACACAGCTTGTGATCTCATCGACTGCATTTGGAATTGTACAAAGTCATGGTGACGCTGTCACGTGGAGGTTCTCCCTCCTTTGCCTGTGGGAAGGATGTTGTCTTCATGGCGCTGTTTGTCAGTGAAACGTCCTGTCTAGGCTCTGGTGCCTGGCTGTCACTTTGTGTGATTCACCGTCACTATTCCTTGAAGTCTTACACAACGACCTTGACTAATGCTGGTTAGTATCTAACGCTCAGGAAATCCAGGGTGTCTGTGCCAAGACCAGAAGTCAGAGGAGCCCAGGTTCTCTTGCCCTTCTTTGCATGGTGCATGCAGAGCAGCTCAGAACTGTGGCAGGCAGCTGAGGAAGGGATCTTGCACAAGTATAGCCAATGAATGTAGAAGGGATGTTGCATACTCAGTGAGTGTTTGCACAGCTGAATGGTGCAGATCCTCTTGTACGCCTGTTCAAACATGGAAGTCTCTGAGAGTTTGGCCAGCCTGCCTTGTCTCTTGTATGTCACTGTACCTACTGCTTGTAGTCCTCCAGCACTGGGCAGCAGTCTGAAAGGGCTGGTGTACGAGGCAAGATGCTGCAAAGCGAAAATAGCTCTGTACCTTGGGCAGCTGGAGGGCTGTGTCTGTGCTCACCCTGGTGTTTTCCTGCCACCACCCTGACCGCACGCCTGCTGAGTATGGTTCTGAGCTCTGCGGAGGAGACCAGGGTGCAGTAGACCTTGGGGTTTTTATCCAGATTCCCTGCAAGTCCTGCTGCTGTTTTTCAGCTGCTCGCTCTTCTGTTCCCTGGAAGCAACAGCTTGGAGCATGTCTCATGGATGGGTGTTAAGATGAAGAATTTTGTCATCTTGGCTGCTTGCCCCAGCAGCCATTGTCAGGATGGGAATGCTAGAGACCCTCTAGCCCTTCTGAACAGTAGTTGTATTCACTGGAATCTTTCCTTACTGGATTGGGCTGCAACACTCAGCTCCTGCGGTGGTGGTTGTGTTGTGTTCAGGCTCTCCCAAGACAGGGATTATGTGAGACAGGCTCTGCTGTGGGCAGAAAGACTGCAAATGAGCCCGTGGAGGAGGCTTTAGTTTCTTAGGTTTACAGGGGTAGGAGAGAGAAAGCCAGGAAGAGATTGTGGAATGAGCTGGTTATCCAGGCCTTTCTGCAGGCAGAGATGTGACAGGCTTATTAGAGAAACAAACTGTTTTCCTGCTGCTGTTGCGAAGGGGGGGGAGAGCTGTGGTCTGTCCTACCTGGAGGAGATGTCCTGGCCTTGGTCTTACCCAGCTTGCATGGAGGTTGTGGGAAGAGTCTGAAGGATGCAACAACGGGTGTCTGTAGCCATCTGTTCCATCTCATGAAACATTCCTTGGGTCGGCTGCCCAGCAGAGGCCAGGCCTGCTTCCAGGCCAAGCGTACATTGTTCCTCCAGGAACGTGAGATTTGCTCCAGGTGACGAGCGCTCATCACTACCAGACTATGCAGAGGAAGCTCTGTCTGAAAAGGAGGAAAGCTGCAGAGGTCCCTCTGCCTCTCCTTTCCAGCAGGTGCACAAGTATAATGCACTTTTCACATTAAGTGTCCCCGACCCTCCTGTCCCCACCCTACACTTGAAGTCACTTTCCCAGTAGAGAACTAACAAACCTTACTACTCATAAAATATTTTAAATGAAAACTACAGCAGCTTGAGTAGCCCAAATGCTAGTTCCTGCCCATAGCAGTACATGTGCCTTTCCCTAGCGTCACTCACAACTGCTCTTTGCCTTTCAGGCTGTCTTGGGCCTGAAACTTTGCAGAAGCTGCTCGGATGGCTATGAATGCACATTCTGTACAGAGTTTGGCCCAGGGTGTGTTCCATGTAGGGCTTAACATACTGATGGTCAAGACTCCTCCACGATCTTCGTGTCTGTCCACAGAGGACAGGACTTGCCCCGACGTCCTAGGCCGCTGCCACCTCACCCTGCCAAAGCGCCACGCGCATTTTGGTCGCTTTCTGCTTTTGTGGCACCTTAGAGCCAGGGAAGGGTCTGCCCACGTGAAGCAGAGAAAGATGTGTGGCACTGGGGGACCAGCTGGGCTGCCCTGACACAAGGAGGTCTTTGTAGATAAGTGCTGATCCCTCAACTATAATCCCAGTTATGTAATGGCTGTATTAACATGTAACCGACCGCATTGTATCTAAAGCCTTAGAACTAGTCAGGTGCTCCTCTCCAACCTTGCTCCCACCCCTTTCCTCCTACCTGATCTTTAACAAAGCATTAATAATTCTAAGGATAATCTCTATTTTGTTGTGCTTTTTTTGTAACTGTTTTAAATAAATCAATTTGTACTGTATATTTGTACTTTTGGTGAGATCCTTTTTCCTGTTTTACCATTTTAAGTCTGTACTTGGCTACACACAGATTGTATTTTTATTGTTAATGCTCTTATGAATATTCCATTTAACTTGTTGACTCTGTAAACACAGTATATATCTATCTATATATATATCTATATATAAACCAATAGCTTTTCCTTTGGTGTTTGAGACTTTTTGCTTGTCTGTGGCATCAGCGATCACTTGGACGTGGGTTCTCTAGTCTTACACAGAGTGAAGTGGGAACTGTGAAAAGCACCAGGTAAAGGCTGTCTAAGGGATGGATTGTAAGCCATTAATCTGTGCCCAAATGCTTTTATGCCATCTCCTTGAACCCCTTTGATACAATGCTTTTGTTAGTAAGTATTGCTTGAAATAACCATCAGGTGCCAGTGAGGCTGCAGTAAAAGCATCAGCTATAGTTTGCACAGCAAAACAACATCTCTGCTGGCCAAGCAAAACACACATCATAGAGTATTAGCAACCGCTGCGAAGAGCAAATGGCCAGCTTGGTATGAAAATGAACAGAGGTAAGAATAAAAGAGAGATGAGCTCGAAGAAGAAAAGAGCATATGAAGAAGGTAAGATGGAGCCAAACAGATTCTTGCCAGATCTGGTGGCTCTTTCCAAAGAGAGTGAGGCCAGGCTGGCTCCTGGAAGTCAGTTCTTTGTGAAGAATGAGAAGTTAAAACAACTGCGTGTTGAGAAAAATGGAGGCTTCAAAAAATTAAAAACTTTTTGTAGCAAGCACCCACAAGACTGTAAGGTTAGTTTCATGTCAAGAAAAAATGAGTACTGTGTACTCCAGAGGCAGTTATTGTAAACACTCAAGTGTGGCCTTGAAAGAGTCCCATCAAAAGTCTTTGAAAAATCAAGTTTCTGACTAGTCTCCCCAAAAGGTTTTGTTTCTTGTTTTAACTCAGGTCTCAGGTGAGATTCTTGCGGCCACCATTTCTGACTTAATGCAGAGACAGCAACTCCCCACTACGCAGATGTACTGCAAGCCTTAGCTGGAAGTGTGGTGGAAGCAGCTGGGTCTTCAGCCACCACATGCAGATGTGTATCACAGAAGTAGTGGGCTGAAGTTTGGAAAGCTACAGCATAAAATTTTAGATGCTCACTCCTAAACCACCGTTCTCTTAAATGGAGAATGCACGACCTCTCTGCCCCTCCCCTTCCCAGTTCTGCGCTAACAGTTTGCCTTTTACAGTTTAAACATACTTAGGTTTAATTTCCATAGTTGCATAGTTTTATAGTTATTTGTACGAGCAAGGGGAACATTTCCGTATAGGTAGAGACCATTATCACGTTCTGCACTGGCTGCTTCTGGGCTTAAATTCCCTGCTCTCCAGCAGATTTTCCCAGACTCAATTATTGTAGCTTTCTAGGCTCCTCCCCAGCTCAGGACTTCTCCACATTCCTCTCATGGGTTCTGTTACAGTGTGGAAGCAAAAGCAGCTTTCTGTTTACTAACAATTTCCCCAACCGCTCCCATGTGTCACTTGCAGTGACCGCTGAAAGTCACTGTTGGTCACAGAAGAATTTACAACAGGAATTAATTGCTCAAGTGTGACCCATAATCCTAGATGAGCAGCACTGCATTTGGCTTTATTAAAATTGAACAAGCTCAGCTAACTTTGAAATCCCAGAATGGCTGAGGCTGGAAGGGACCTCTGGGTCCATCTGGTCCAACCTCTGCTCAAGCAGGGACACCCAGAGCAGCCTGGCCAGGACCACATCTAGGTGGCTTTTGAACACCTCCAAGGATGGAATCTCCACAGCCTCTCTGGGCAATCCACGCCAGTGCTCTGGCACCTATACAATACAAAAGTGCTTTCTGATATTCAGACGGAGCCTCTTGTGCTTCAGTTTGTGCCCACTGCCTCTTTTCCTGTCACTGGGCACCACTGACAAGAGTCTGGCTCTGACCTCACTGCATCTTCCCTTCAGGTGTTTATATACATCGATACAATTCCCAAGCCTTCTTTTCTTTAGGCTAAACATATCCAGCTCGCTCAGCCTTTCCTCACAGGAGAGTTCCAGTCCCTTAGCCACCTTTATGGCTCTTCACTGGACTTGCTGCAGTATGTCCATATCTCTTACTTGCAAACCTGAAATGCTGTTTAAATGAAAATTACCTTGTCTGTAAACTAGTAAACTGTTCCCCGTTCACTTATCTTTGTCAGCCCTTCCGTTATTGAGGTTTCTTAGAATAGGAACTTGGTTTCCTGTTAGCTTTTCCATGTGTGTTACTACAATGAAGCACGTAACAACAGTGTTAACACAAAGGGTGTGCACAGCCACTTCCAGGGAGATTACATCATTTTTTTCCTTCCTTTTTATGGACACAGAAAAGTATTTATTCCTGGAGGAGTGGTGGACTATCTAAGTCCTTATCTCCATAACTTATGCTGCAGTAAACAAATTTCCGTTCAGTGAGGCAGACTTTTCACCTACAGCAGAACTGCAGCAGCCCCAACCCTCTTCATGGTGTGAGGGTCCAAGAATACGACAAAGTACAAAAGGTAAAGAAGGGGGCTAAATAAACATGAAACATTAATTTATTTTCCCGCTGTCCAAGGCTGTGGCTGGCCCCCAGACTATAGCCCCAGAATCTGCTTCCACCAAGGCTACTTTGGCAGACATCTCTCAGCTCCATTCTCCTCCTGTTTCAGGAGGAAGCCAGAACTAACTATGCAGGAGCGTCACCCAGGGAGCCACAGCAGCCCCCTGAGCACAGAAAACTGTTTAGTTTGCCTGTGACAGACGCAGCAGAGATGGTAGTCTTTGGCTGCAGCTCAATGCAGCGTACTGTTGCTCTGCTCCTCAAAGGTCATTTTGCCCAGCAGTTGGCTCTCCAGCTCCACATTGCCCACTGGCAGCTGGAAGAAGTTCATTTCAGCTGCCAAAGCTGCCACTGCGGAGGGGTCCTGGCCAAACTGTGCCCGCAGCATCATGTCCATTTTCTCCAGGCGCCGCTTCAACCTCTTGGCCTCACGCTCCCGGATGAGCCGGGCCTGTCGCTTCTCTGGAGTCTCGTTGGCGCGTTTCAGTCGCATGGCTTCTCGGTCTCGCTGCAGCCGTCGTGCCCGCTGCTCATCTGTCTCCTGCATGCGCTGCAGGCGCTTGGCCTCTCGATCCCGCATCCGTCTCACCTCCCGCTCCTCGGGAGTCTCATTGTCCCGCCGGCTCTTCTTGGCGGTGCGCTCCCGCTCCAAACGCTGCAGGCGCACTTCCAAGGGCTCGTTCTGCCGACGAAGCGCCCACTTTCGCATGCCAGGTGTCTGTGCCTCCAGCAGCTTACGATAAGCAGCACAGTTGTTGCACACTAGGAGGATGCCTGCAGGATACACAGGGCTGTGAAAGGTAATGTCCTTCCCTTTGACACTGGAGGGGCCCTCGCTCTGTGGCACAGGCAGGCGATCTGCACTGAGCACCTCCGTCAGCTTCTCACTGGAAAGCAGAAAGGGCAGTGTCAGAGACTTGGTACTGACAGAAGAGTCCTCATCTCAGACTGAGAGGGAGGCTCCCACCAGAGCTCGTGACAGAGGCCTGTGCCAAACCATTCCTGCCCCCAAATGCATCTGAATATCTAAAAATCAAGCAACATCATATACAGGGGTGGGAATGGGATTTGCCCAGAGCAGTATTTAGGTTAGAAGAGTGTGAAGGCAGAGATTAACTGCAAGCTGCTCCTCCCTTTCATTTCTGTATTTCTTCTTTCAGCCTTATTTGCCTAGTCAGTGTCCTTTCACCAGGCAAGACATAAATGAGGAACACTTTGGTTTCTGGATGTAGTCCTGCTTTGGAAAACAGAAGCCGTCTGGGACGTACAGACCCAGTGTGATGGATTGCTGGGCAAGGGAATTAATGACTGCTCTATCCCATGACCGGTGACCCCAGTGCTCTCTGAACAGTCCCACATTTCATACAGCTATGAGACACCCTTCCAGCAGCAATGATCACGGAGGTTTTAGCAGGTGATGCAGAGCTGCAGGGATGAAGGGATCAAAGGAATCCCAGTCACTGGGGGTGCTCACACATGGCCACTAGGAGGGCAGAGAGATGATTCCTCTGTCATTTAAGGCAATGCACCTCATCTTTTCTGTGGGTACCCTCGCTCACTCACCAGCCAGGATGACCCTGACCTGTTGAATGTGGCGTGGCTGGTGAAGCGTGCTCCACACACTGCACAGTTTGACAGCTGGTCCTCTGAGTGGATCAGGAGGTGTCGCCCAAGGGAGCCTGGTGAGCTGAGGGCTCTTCCACATACAGGACACATATAGCTCTTGGCGCTCACCACAGCTGCAGTGTGCTGCAAAACAACCACAAAGTTGTTAGTTACAAATTGCCCATCTTCCTGCCCAGTCTGAGGTGTGCTCAATGAATATGGCAAACTATCTCGTTCAACCTCTTGGAACTGGATCACTTAACCAGTAAATCCTCCAGCCGATAGCTCCTAGGCTAGCTCAAGACATTTGGGATTTCACAGGTCAAACAGCAAGGAGGAGACCTTTCTACAGCTCCACTACAGTGCAAGAGAAACAAGTAGGGCCAAAAGAGATCACAAGATCTGACCCTTGTTTTCAGAAACGCATCTGAGGAGCTGCTGTCACTACGCAAAGCGTGACTACACTAACAGCAGGCAGCCTGCTGGTGAGGAAAAGTTCACTATGATGGTAGCTAGAAACTATCAGCTGGTACAGTTAAGTTGCCAATTCAGCTCTGCTTCATTCTTTCTTTTGCAGACATGGACGTGCTATGAAGAGTACTGACAAAAAAAAATCTGAGTTCCCAGCACAGACTTACTGCAATACTGGAATCATTTCAGAGGAAATTATGTTTCCTACCTGTTTCCACAGGTAGGAACTGTGATGAAGGGACAGAATAAAGAGCTGAGTGATCAGCTTATTGCACTGAATGGTGTAAGAATTGCTTCCATGTTTAATCTGAAGGAAATTCCTGGTCTCAGCTTGCAATTGCTTGCGTAGACTGCCTTGGGATGGAGCTGTGTTCTCCAGATCTGCAGACTGGTGCTTTGCTTATTTTTCTCCAGGACTCTCTCTGGACTACCTGCTATAAACCTCAATCACATCCTAGATAGAAGCTCAGTTCTGTGACTGCGAAGGCCAGAACAAAGTCACACCATACTCTTTGCCCAGGGCTGTTGCTGACTCCAGGACAGCAGAGGTGCGTAAGGCCACAGACATCACACTACTGGGAACCACTCCCTACCTGGTATACATGAGCAATGAGCTGCTCTCTGCTTTCATACTCCAGCTGGCAGAGGGGACACTTTGACAGTCCCAGCACAGAGTCAGCATTCAAGCTCTCAGGAACCTACAGAAAGGAAAGCCATTTTGGTGTAAGGCACACTGGTCTCCACACAGCCACCCACCCTCCCTTAGCATCTAGTGAACACTGCACAAAGGCCTGGCCCAGATCAAGTGCAGTGGCCAGTCCCACCGGGGCTGGTTTGCAGTTCTCACAGTCTGAAACTTCCTTTATGCAGCCTCTGAGCAAAGCTCTTGCTGTCTCAAGAGGAAGAAGCAAAAGCCTCATGACCTCCACTCGTACCCATGATCTTGCCAGCACGGTGGCTCTAGCAGGCAAGGCCTCCTTTGTAGCAGAAGGGAAAGGTACAAGAACTGAAGGAGATGGGCAGACTGCAGTCATTTTGTCCAGGCAGGGGAACAGCAGTTTGCCCCTGTTATCTCCTGTTCCTGGCAGCCCAAGAACATCTCAAAACCATCTCCCTTAAACAGGAGATGTTGTTTGGAGGAGGTGATTATGGGAACAAAGTATGAAATCAAGGGTAGAGAGAGATGTCTAGACAGTGACCGCCCCTTCTCCCTCAGACGCTGAGGTGACTGCAGTGCCAGTACACACTTGCCTCATTTTCTCTCATCAGCAGGGTTCCAGCTGCAGGTTGTTCTGCATTCTCCAATTCTTTCTTCACCTTTAGCATTGAGCCATCCTCCTCTGAAGTATGGGAAGAAACTTCATCATGGGTAGTTTCCTCATCATCACTGCCACCTAGAACACACAAAGCAGTTACTCCAAGTGTCAAGACCCTGATGGCACTAACAGACCTTAACTGCCCTGACCAGCCTCACCTTGGGCCTCCACTATCACCCACTGACCAGGGGCTTCATTTAAACTCAGGGGGCTCTTCAATCCCCAGAGAACCACGTGAAGTCCCTGGATCTGGCCTGTTACCTGGCCTTGCTTGATGATTACTAGGCTGTCAGCAGAGCCTGGTGCTGTCACCATTCTGCTCTGATGCTGTGGGACTGCACCCTAGCGGTGAGGTTACTGTCTAACATGTGTTGTGGCCATTGGCTCTGGACTTGTCTTCCCTGTGAGCAGTTCTGCTCTTACTGCTGGCTGATACACAGCCAACAGTTCAAGAATCAAGGGCTAACCCAAAGGAGAAGATGGGTAAGATGGTCCTCAGAGAATTCCCACCAGCTGTGCAGCACCTAGCCTCACCCCGTCAGAGTCTCTCCAGTCCACTACCTTGCAATTACTGGAAGGGGCAGAACTCACTGCTGCTGAAATCGCGGTCTTGCAGTGGGTGAATTGCTGGCCTTTGGTCCCCAAGAGCTCCAGGAAAGCTGTTTTTCATCATGGCTTGGCGGGCTTGCTCCTCCAGCCCTGCAAAGACTTGCTCCCCTGGCAGCCACAAGGACAAAAAGTCAGACTGGCGCTGTTCCATTATTTCACCACAAAAGCTTGCCAGAAACGCAACAGGTGTGGGGTTGCTCACCTGCAATGTGCAGACCCTCTGAAGTCACCTCTCAGCATTTAAATAATCTCTGTGCTTCCCTGCCCTGTAACTCCAGCCTCCTGTACCTGCTCACGCAAGTCTAGTTCCCGCATCTCGCTAGTGGATGTGCCTGGTGTGGGGCTGCTCTCCACACACCCTTTGTACACCACTCCAGTCGCGTGTGAAAGACTTGCAAGGCTCCACATCTGCCACATGTGCCCACATGACTTCCACTTTTACCAGACAACCTATCTGCCAACAGTGACAGCACAGCTGTAGGCGGGGGAAAGCCACGCGGGGGTGATGACAGTATCCCAAATCAGGTGTGGTGCTATATGGCTCTTCTAAACCATTTAGTCCTATTCCCTGCTATTACAAGCAGAATGATGGTACTGTGACAGGATATTCATACGAATTATAAGAGTCATCTGATCACATTAGGGTCTGGGAAAGCACAGCCTGCATGATCCCCAAATTAGGTTAAATTACATTCTAAATACAGTCTGTTTTTTCTCTTTGTAATCTCTTGCAGTGTAACTACGTGGCACACTAAGCCTGTATCCTTGCCTTAATAACTTCTAAGCCAAACTCTAACTTTTCTCAGCTGACAATATCTGTGTATAATATTTGCCATGTTTCTTTGTCATTTATACCAAAATACTCTCAACCTTATCTCAATTACCATGTAACATTTGTTTGTGAATTTAGTTATTAGAAAGTTTCTTTCACAGGTAGCTAGTAATTAGCCAAATAAAATGCTAGCCATCCCATGTTATTTCTAGGTATTTGCAGGAAGCAAACTGGTGGGGGGCTTTGTTAGCTGAATGCACTTTACTATGTCCACTGGCCCATACTGGTGGCCTAGTTGCCACCATACAGTGCCCACTTCTTCTCTGTGTCCACTGGGTTCCTCTGCAAGGAAAGCGAACTCTCTTTCACTTTTCACCCTCACTCCTCTTTGCACTATGCACTGGTTTCTTTCTCTCATTCACTCTACCGACAAACTGTGTTCACTAGACACACTTGACGATTTGTAGATACACATTTATTGCTATTATTTTTTTCATAATTTACACTTCTACTGCATGAGAGGCACACATGAGGAAGTGAACCCAGAATGTGGGGATGCTCATTTAGGATTGCTTACATTCTGCTTTGTTGAAAGACAATGATCATTTGTATCTCGACTCAACATGAGAACAGGCAACAGAAAACATATTGAAGGAAAGCAATTATCTGAGCTTCTCCGAAAGAAAAATTCCTACAGCAATCTCTGCTAAGCTTCTAGTTCCAGGGAATAACCATAGAAGTCAACCACTAATTTTCACATTAAAACAAACAAATGACTTTGTTCTACAGGTAGTTATAATTTGCTTTTAGTAGTGAATGAGCTATGAGCACTTGGGGCAAGGTGCTAGTTCCCAAATGGCTACAGCTTTTGGATTAAAGTGATCAATTTATTTCTAAGTTCACAGGAACTACTCAAAGCGGAAATGCAGAAATACTATTTAAGATGCAATGCAAAGAAGGTCAAAGTGCAGCTTTCAAAACAATATTGCCCCTTCTGATACAGGGTCACAACATCAGTACAGGGAACTGCACTCGTGACCTGCTGAGAGAGCACCAGTCCTGTTACAGGGACAGGTGCATTTCACACGCTGAACTGCTTCAGCCAGCTTTGCCCCATATTTATATACATACTGCCTTTCTGGTGCTTACCTCAAAATTTCCAACATTGCTTTAAAAAGCAATAATTTATGGAAGATTTCAAAGCCCTTCAGAAGTTTCTGAAGTTGTCCAGAGAGGCTGTGGATGACCTGTCCCTAGAGGTGTTCAAGACCAGGTTGGATGGGGCCCTGGCCAACCTGACCTAGTGCTTGCTCTAGCAGCTGGCAGCCCTGCCTGCGGCAGGGGCTTGGAACTTGCTAGGATCCCTTAGGTCCCTTCCAACCCAAGCCATTCTACGACTGCGTGACTCTACTTCTAACACCAATCCCAACAACCAGCAGAGCAATCATGCCTGCCAGAGGCCTTTCAGTATAACATACACAAAACCAAGTTAGCACTGATTCAGTGCAGTGTGGAGAACCACCCATCAGCTTACAGCCAGATATGCAAACTGTTAACCAAACCACCAGCTTGTATCTAAAAGGCATCATAGAACTGGGAAAAACTAACTTTTTAAAACTCTATGTTAAGCTTATACATAATTTCTTATTCTACTAATAGTGTCTCTGAAAGAACTTGGAGAAGAGTGCTCAGTTTATCAACTGATAGACTAAGTCCTACATCAGTGAAGCTTTGGAACTTTAATGTTTGATAGGTTCAGGGTTATGTTTTCATTGCCTACACACACGTGCTCATACAAACACACCCCCACCTCCACCCCATTTCGAATACATTTGCATTTGTGTGGAAAGGGAGTAAGACAGTCAACAGCTTTAGGATCACCACTATCAGTAAAAGACATTATGCCCAATATTGAATTCACAGACTCTTCTCCAGAAGTTTCTTTATTAAACACAGAAAGGGCTGTAGGCTGACCATAGCACCAAAACAAGTCGCTGTATTTGTTTCACGAGGAGCTAGAGATGTAGAACAGTGAGAGTCATACAACTGCCTCTGTTTTGCTTTCCAGTTCTCCTCTCCACAATCTTGTAAATGAGTGGGATGCCAGGAGAGCAGCTGTGGAGGTAGGGGCCAGCCCTGTGGTACTGTGCAACAGGGGCAGTTATGACTGCTAGGATCTGATGGTGTAACAGCTTGGCAGCCAGAAATGATTATTTTCCTGAGCCCTTCCCTTCTTGAACTGTATGAATGCAGGATAACTCTCAGGTGTTCTGGAAAATAAACACACAAACAAACAACCTCACTCCAAAATCCAAAAAACAAAAATCAAAATAAACTGCATCATTCCCCTGTCTTCCTTCCTAAACAGAAAAGCCTCTCAGAGATGAGCCACTTAACTCCCTCCTTGTACACCAATTTAAGGTCCCTGTTCATGTAGGTCTTCTCTGTGTTCCTTTCCTGGACCTGAAATTTGCAAGTCTGTCCAACACTGTGGATCTAATCCACCTGCCCCATCGCTATTCTGGGTTGTCCATACTGCTGTAGCGGTTACTGAAATGAAAAACAACAATTGAAAGTGTTAATAACCGCAGCCCACAGAGCCCTTTTAGAACCAAGGATTTTGATGCAAATAACAATTTTTGCTCAGTCTGAATGCAGGGTGCTATTTCTTGAAAGATACTTTCTTCTCAAATCAGGAGTATTATAGGCAGCAGAATCCAAGAAATGCCGAAGAGCACAGAGAAAGAGAGAGAAAGTGTGTGTGTATACATGTATGTATATGTATCAGAGGGAGAAGGAGGGAAACAGAGGATTAATGGCATATTGGGACAATGCAGAATAGAGCTAGGAAGTGGTTATTAATTTAAGAAATACTTTTCTCAAGAGCTCTAAAATAAGCATCACTTGCAAAGGGTGGAAGCCATAGAAAGAAAAGCCGCTCACGGGACAGCAGGGAGAGGAAACAAAAGCACATTCTAATACCTGCAGCAGAATTCTTGGCAAGCTCAAGAACAGTGGAATAACCTATAGTTGATGAGTGACATTGCAGCAAAGGACAGGCTTGAAGCAAGATCAGAAGATTAACTGCTTAGAGAGAAGATACTTTTATACCTTAGAGTCTGGAAGAAAATAAAGACCAAATGAATGAAGATACTTCCACAGGAACACTGTAACTGTGTGGCATTTTTCAACTCAGTGAGGAATGGGCAATGCAATAAGTATATTTCAGTATTACAATTTTATTTCTTACCACATTGTCAGATGAAAGCATTTTTATGCAGCATGTGGCAACACAAAATTCAATCATTAAAAGCCAATTACGTGCTGCACCCCTGACAAATGGTGATGACTACGATGAAAACTATAGGTGGACTGGCAATCACACACAATGACAAGTTTAGGATAACAGTATTTTTTACCATTGTTTCTGTAGTATTATGAGTTTCCTTGCGCATCAAATTCTGTTTAAAGTGGTTTGACTTGTAACCACACAACTCTGCATGCCAAAGTACTTCTGTGCTAAGTGGAGATAGCAACTGCTGTTATGAGAGCAAGGTTAAACGCGCGCCATGCTGAGCCTGGAAAGTAACTCTGGAAAGAGGCGGCACTGAACAAGGCAGGGACAGGAGAATGCAGCTGTTGCCTGCACAAGTTAATCTGAGATGGAAGATAACATACAGCAGCAAGCAAAGAAGAAGTAGGCATCATCCTCTCATAAATTTGTCCTGTTACATATTCACAGTGGCATTTACACGAATCCACAAAGCGCTTCCCAAGCCCCAAAGCCTGCCAAATCTGATCCGAATTGCAGACAACTGCATAAAAAGGTGCATACCTGCTGTCCCTTTTATTCCTCTCCTCCCAACAATTTCAGTCCCAAGAAGTTTCAGTAACGTGCCTGCTATGTCTCAGCCTGATTCCTCATTCTGCTGGCTCACCCAGATCTTGGAGATGATGCTCTCTCCGATTTTCCTCGTCATTCACCAGTGCACTGCATGGCATTTCTGGGCCCTCCAGATACACAGCAGGCTAGGTAGACAGAGAAGTCCCAACGATTTGGTGGCGTTCATCATAAGACAGACAAGATTTCCATCCCAAGGAGGAGATATCACCATTGCAATTTTTCATGTATCTGTCAGTCCCTTATTGTCTTCCAATCCTACTTTGCTGCTCTAGATGACTCCTATCAAATAGTTTATCTGTAGGTAAAGTATTGTAGGGTGGTGAACAAGTCCCATGCTTCCTCTCTCCATGGCATACAAGATGCCACACCTCAGCCTCATGCCAGCTGGTAGCGTGTTTCTCAGACAGTTTCTCCAAGACCAAAACCGGTGACACAATCACTTGCATTGCAGATAAAAAAAGCAATGATGTGAAACTATGTGCCAACCAAACTCCAAAGCATGTATAGTCCACGTATATAACAGTACAAGCTTCTGAAGAACACAACTGTTACGCAGTGGAGTGCAGAAGAGAAAATAGCCAACCTAAACACCATGAAAACTCAACATACCTTTAAAGCTGTTGTACTCCTTGGTCTCCATAGATGAGAGACCATAATTCTACACCAAGGCTGACAGAGTAAGTACATGCTTTGTATACATCTAATCTGAACAGCAGAAGCAGTATCTGGGCGCTCTCAAAAGCAAACGTGTGTGGAAAGAAGACGTGCTACTGGCATTGCAGAAGAAAACACAGGATGCATCAAGTTTATCTAATAAAGACAATTCCAAGCAGACAAATCTGGACAAAGCCGTATTCCACCAATGTTGAACTCAGCACACAGGAAGCAGGAGTGGGAAAGCACAAGTCAGAGCAGCTGCCAAAGGCCAACCCTCAGTACTCTGATGCTGGCCATCAAGGAAAGCATTGTCAGCTCTCCCATGCCTAGCTCTTGCAGGCTATCGGGCTTTCAAATCAGACAGAGGTAATTCTCGCCAGTACACTCACAGAGTGTGCAAAGTGTTAGGTTATGTCAGAATGTATTTTCCTCAAATGCAGAGAACAGCATGCATAGATTTCTGTTGCTGTATCCATACAAAAAGGCAGCACAGGGAAACACATAGAGACAGGTAAGCCAGCAGCATCAGCAAAGTGAGGCAGTCGCTATGGCTGCAACAGTCAGCCCTGTCCCATAGTCCTGATAGTTACCATAGCAGAGCATTACTTAGGCCTCTCATCTCAATCAGCCTTGCTTTCACATGACTACAGAAGTGGAGATTTGTCTTTTTCCATTCAAGCTCAGATTCCAAACATCTATCCAGCTACAAAGCTACAAGGGCATAGCTTCAGACTCCTAACTCCCCTCTGTAACCAGCCAAGCAAAAACCGTGCAGATGCCTCTTTGTAGCTGAACATCCATACAGCTGTCTCCCAGCTCTGCTAATACCTCACTACAGTCTGCCCACAAGAAGTGCTGATGAACAGCATCTTCAGTCTTTTCACTGCCCAACAAATGTTAGGGTCTTGACAATGCTGGAGAAAGACATCTATCTTCTCAGCTCAGCTCAGGAATGGCTGATCACATCTGCCCATTAACTGATGTAGTCATTGCCCATTCCATTATTTGCATTATCTGGTGGAAAAACGGAGGTTCATTGAGCTTAAGTGACATGTTCAAGCCAGTCTCTTGAGCCTGTCGTAGAGCAAAGCTCAGAAGCTAGGATTCCCAAACTTCAGTTGTACACTTGGGCCACCTTACCTAGAACTCCCTTTGCTATCCAAGGACTGGCCAGAGCCTAACTTGCACTTGTGAATGCAAAGCGGAGCTACAGGCCCTGTGCAAACACACCCACCTTTACAGAGTTTGTTCAAGCCTATCCCTGTCCTGCCTTGTCAGGACACTGCCAGTTCCCCTGACGTACAGAGTTCTTATTACCAGTACTAAGACAAAACACAGGTAACCATTCCCCCACAAACTGTACCCTTCATCACTGCCCTCCTCCCCTTCTCACTCCACAACTATCCATCTAGGACAAGGATCCCACGGGGCTGTTTAACATAATACTCACAGTGAACTTTGTTAGGAGTGGTCTGTTTCCGACGGGACATGTTTCCCTGACCTGGGAGCACAGAGTGTTCGATCCCTCAGCAGAGGGCTCACCTGAGAAGAGAAGAGCCTGTCACACACACCACTGGGACCTTCTCAGCCACTGGCCAAACACAGCCGAGCGTCTCAGAGTCACTCCCCATCCTCTTGCCTACAGAGCTAAATCTGCATCACCACAGCCACATTCAGAGCCAGCATCCAACACGATCCACAAACATTTTACCATGCACGGGCAGCCCCACCCAACTCAAACTAAGTTATAAGCAATTCTGTACCTGCCATACAAAAACTCAGAATGCCCCGCTTCATGAGCGACTGGTCACAGTCCAAGCACCCTTCTCCCTCCCATTTGTTCCTACGGCAGACAAGGCATCAGCCTAATTATGTCCACCACCGAACTGACCCAGAGAGAGGCAGAGGAGACAGCACCGTGGGAGGCTGAGCACCATCAGCCGCATGCCGGGCACGCGAGGGGACCGCTGCCCTGGGAGCAGCAAGCGGGCTCGCACGGCCAGCGCGGGGACAGGGCACGGCCCCGCGGGCACTGTGTGAGCAGAGCAGCCTCACGGGCAGAGCCAACGAGACGGCGTGCAGGCAGCACGGCACGGCCAGCAGCGGGGCCGCTCCTGATCCCCCCGCCAGGATTGTCCCTCCGGTACAGGGCCCCAGCAGGCGGGGACACGGCGGCACGCGGTCCCTGTCCCTCACAGGTGGGGACGCACCGACCGCCCTCGAACTTCACACATCGGCCCTCACCCTCCGACCGACGGAGGAGAGAATTGATTCCAGCGGTTCACTCAGGCACGGACAAAAGGGAGAACGGAACGCACTGGCCACGGCTGTGCAGACGAACACCGGACGCTGTCGGCCTCCCCTGACAATCGGACACCGGCTCTCAGGTAGCCCGGCCCCACGGGGGGCAGGCCCAACCCCATAGCGGGCAACACGGCCCAACCCCATAGCGGGCAACACGGCCCAACCCCATAGCGGGCAACACGGCCCCACGGGCGGGGGACGCGCAGGCACACGGATCCCGCTCCCCGACGGAGGGACGGACGGAGGAACCCGGCCCGCGGCTGCGGAGGGACTAACGGCGGCACCCACCCGCC
>NC_034418.1:19447370-19552129 GCF_002078875.1 Numida meleagris | reverse complement strand
CCCTCGCCGCCGCCCGGAGCCGCTCACCTGCGTGCCATGGACGTGCAGCAGGTGCCGGCCGGGAGAGCCGCGCTCCGCTCCCCGCGCCTCGGGCGGCGGCTGTCCGAGCCCGTCGGGCCCCGTTCCCTGCAAGGGCAGAAACCGATGTCACGCCGGTCAGAGCGGCACCGCCCGCGTTTCTAGCTCAGGCACCCGCCCAGGGGCGAACCGCTTCGCAGCGGGGACTCTCAGCCCGCGTCCATTCGCGAACGTGAAGACCCCGGGGAGCCCCGCACGGCGGACAGCGGGGCACGGCCGCGCCGCCCCGGGACGGAGGGGTCTGCGGCTGCCGGGGCCGTTCCAGTGGCAGCGCTCCACCGGGGGCGATGTCACTGGCGCTTCTCTCGAGAGCTCTCCTCGGCCCGGCCCCACTCTCCCTCACGGAGGCGCCGCCGGGGCCCGCTAGTACGGCCGCCCAGCGCGGCGCTGTCAGCGTGCCGGAGCTCGCGGGGCGGGGCGGCGGAACGCGATGCCGCCGGAACCTCCGCGCCGGGACCTGGCAGCGGCGGGCGCGTACGGAGATGCGCAGCGTCGACGGCGGTATAAAAAGAATCTCTCCGCCGGATAACGTAGTCCCTCAGCGCCGCCCTCTCGCAGCCGCCGGCACGTCGCTTTCCCGGGACGCTGCCGCGTCAGTGCGTCATTCAGCTCCGTACGGCCTCGCCGCCGGCTGCCGCAGCCCGGCCGTGCCCCGAGCGGGGAGCGGGGAGCGGCCTCCTCGGCGGATCCCTCCGCGCGCAGGGAGGCGTCCCGGCGCGCGCCGCCATTTTAGGTGTCTGCGACCGGCTGTGTAGCGGTGAGCGGCGCTGGGCGGCTGTTGCTGGTGCGGCTCTGCCCCAGCCTGTGCTGGTCTGGGTCTGCCTCGATGGTGGGTGGGTGGGGGGAGAAGGGGGAGAAGAGCCTGTTCCCATCGCCGCGGGGCGGGTTGAGCTGAGCGGGGCCTCTCGCGCTGCTCTCTGTTCCCCTCGGGCGGAGCACCGCGCACGGGGCCGCCCCGGCGGTGCTGAGCCCGGTCCGGCGAAGGTTCGCTTCGGCGGGGCAAAATGATTCCTTAGATGGGGCTGGCGGTGGTGGGAATGGTGTTCTCAGGGGCACGGACTGATATGGAAACGTGCCTCGTGCTGAGGCTTTCTTGCAGCTGCGTAAAGTTACTTAGGTGTTGGAGGAGTTTACTCAAGTTATAGAAGGGCAGAACTTTTCATGGCATGAGATGGATATATTACGTGTTTTTGTGTATCGGTGTTTGAGCTTAGTTGGCTCTGTGAGTTGTTGATAATTGCACTGATGTTTGAACAGGTCAGCTTAGTAATCTGCATGTACTCTAAATAGCAGTAAATTTATATAAACTACTCCTCATATGCTAAATGTTACCATTATCCAGAAGTTTGCTCCAACTCCCTTGGTACAAGCCAGGTCTTTCAGTGTTAGCCCTGGGGAAGATTTTCTTACAAATGTTTTTTGTCAAAATGAAATGCTGTAATAAATTGTCTTTTGCATTAGTTTTTGGTGGGACTGATTAGTTGTGCTGGCTCCTGAGAGCCTGCAGGAGTATCGTGACAGGTGTTGGGCAGCAGGAGTATGGGGAATGTAGAACTGCTGCTGGCGGGACTGTCAGCATGGCTCGCAGCTTCATATGTGCAGTTCTCAGGTTAATTGTGTACTGTTCTACAGCTTGCATGCTGATACAATAGAGGCTGGCTTGGTTCTTGAGTATTTAGAAGGAACACTTGAGTGTTTCCTTTAAAAATGCGGCTTTCTCGGTGCAGGGAGAAGGGGATGCAGCTGGATTGTGTGATAGTTGCAGTCACATCTCCAAGCTCTGGATTTGTTCCCTTGCTTTTCAGACTGACAGAATGGAAGCACATCTTCTAGCATCCATGCTATTTATTGATTACTACAGAATATTATTTATTGCAACTGGCAGTATGTGAGATCTTTTGGATTTTTTTTCATTTGGGCTTCAAAGAAATCTAGGGTGGCAAGCCTCAAAATAGTGTGCAGCTCAGCTTACTGTGCTGGGCTTGCATTTGTCTATTCAGACTATCACTGAGGAATGTTTGTTTAACACTTTCAAAATTGTACGATACTCTGGTATTCCCATCAGTGACTGGTGTTAGTTATCCAGATTAAATAGACTCATCCTTTTGTTTAGAATCATAGAATCACCAAGGTTGGAAAAGATCTCCACGATCGCCTAGTCCAGCCATCCACCTGCCACCAGTATTTCCCCACTAAACGACATCCTTCAGTACAACACCTAAACATTTCTTGAACACCTCCAGGAATGGTGATTCCACCACCTCCCTGGGAAGCCTATTCCAGTGCCTGACCACACTTTCTAAGAACAAATTTTTCTTAATATCCAACCTGAACCTCCCCTGACACAGCCTGAGACAGTTCCCTCTTGTCCTATCGCTAGTTACGCAGGAGAAGAGGCCAACCACAACCACCTTTCAGGTAGCTGTAGAGGGTGATAAGCTCTCCCCTGAGCCTTCTCCAGGCTAAACAATTCCAGTTCCCTCAGATGCTCCTCGTAAGTCTTGTGCTCCAGACCCCTCAACAGCTTTTGCCCTTCTCTTGGACACGCTCCAGTGTCTCAATGACTTTCTTATAGTGAGGGGTTTTAGGGTATGTTTGCCAACCCTGTACCTGTTATGTTTTTGGAGTAGTCCCAGTTCTTGATTGTTCTGTGTCTCTGTCTGGGGTCAAGATTCAGTCTGTTGGATAATTCCATTCCAGGAAGTTTCTATTTGCTGTTGGCCTTGGCTGGATGTAGCGTTGTAAGGTGGGAAAGGGATTGGTGGGTGCTGTAGGTCCAGTCATTTGAGAATAACCAGATTTGAGCCTGTACCTGTTCATTTGGATAACACAAATAGGATAGCTCAGTTGGAAGGGGCCTACAAAGAGTATCTATTTAAATTGCCTGATTGCTACAGAGCTAACCGAAAGTTAAAGCATGTTATTGACAGCATTATCCAAGTGCCTCTTGAACGCTGACAGACTTAGGGGATTGAATACCTCTCTAGGAAGCCTGTTCTGTTGTTAGACCGCCCTCACATTAAAGACGTTTTTTTCCTACTGTCCAGTCTGAACCTGTCCAGCTTAGTGCTGTTCCCTCAGCAGAGCAGAGACTGGGACGTACCCCTGGGCTTCCCCTCCTCAGGAAGTTATAGAGAGCAAAGAGGTTGACTCCTGCCCTCCTTTTTTCCAGACCCATGTGTCCTCGGCCTTTCCTCATATGCCTTCCAGCCCTTTTACTACCTTTGTTACCCTCCTCTGGATGCTTTCAAATACCTTAACATCATATTTATATTGTGGAAATTAGAACTGCACACGATACCTCAAGGTGAGGTCATACCAATGCTAAATATAGTGAATCACCTCTTTTGACCAGCTAGCAATGCTGTGTTTAATGCATTACGAAATGCGGTTCACTCGACTTCAGGGGCACGCTGCTGACTTGTTGAGCCTGCTGTCCCTTTCTGTAGAGCTGGTCTTCAGCCACTTTTCACCTAGCCTGTACCTGTGTCTGGTAGAACTTGGTGTTTGCCTTCGCTGAATTTTATTTTTTTCTGAGTAAAACAGGGACCAGTGCCTTTCTGGTTACTGGTGCCAATGATCTTCCCCTCTCTTCCTGTAGAAACCGTTCATCATGTTAGGCTCTGGGTTCAAGGCTGAGCGCCTGCGTGTCAACCTACGCCTTGTCATCAATCGCCTCAAACTGCTGGAGAAAAAGAAGAGTGAGTATTTGAGGGGGTAGGTGTTACCCTGGATACTTCTGGGGGCTCAGGAGACTTGAGGGGAAGATTTTTTTTTTTTTTTTCTGGAGTCAGGGAAGTTTTGCTGGCTAAGTGTGAAATAGCCTTTGCTCTTCCTTGCTGGACCCAAGCCTTGCACTCTGCCTGGGTATGTTGATCCCCAGAGGAATAGGCTGGCCCTAGTGCGGTCTCCATACAGCTTTCTGGCAGGTGTCAGAGTACGACTGACAAGGTGAGTGGTGTCACAGCTGTGTGCCACATGCAAAAGGACATCTGAGTTTGCCCAGAAGGTTATTTCTTGGGCCTTCTGTGCTTACGTAGAGAGGAAATTCCTGTGCGCGGCGAGTGACTCACCTCACTTGGCCTGTTCTGCCCTGATCAGATATGGATAAGATTTACCCCATGGTTCTGATTGACTCTACAAGGAAATTGAAGGTGTGGGAGTGTTTCTAGCAGCTAAAAACCCACTCCCCTTTCTCCTGTGAGTTTATATGGTAGGACGAAGACACAAGGGGTCTGCTAAGCTATGACTGAGCTTGATGAGGAGAGAGAAGTTGGTGATGGGTGTGTGTATGGTGGGGGCAGTAGCCCTTGGCAGCACAGTGACTGGCGATGGGGATATCTGCTGTAGCTGAGTTGGCCCAGAAGGCGAGGAAGGAGATTGCGGATTATCTGGCAGCTGGAAAAGATGAGCGTGCCAGGATTCGTGTGGAGCACATCATCCGTGAAGATTACCTTGTGGAGGCCATGGAGATCCTGGAGCTGTACTGCGATCTACTGCTAGCCCGCTTTGGCTTGATTCAGTCCATGAAGTAAGCGCTGTCCTAGGGGGTATGTGGGAGAGGGTCCAGGGCCCCTGGGTTGAGGGAGGGGGTACTGCTGGGATCAGGCCTGCAATACAGAAGGGCACCTGTTTTTATTTCAGTGTCCCAGGGCCTCTGGAGACCTTTTCTTCCCCGGCAGGGAAGACTCTAGAGCCCAACATGACGGGCTGGGGATATTTGGGCTAAGCAGGTGGAGGGCTGCAAAAATAAACTATGTGGTGTGGAGATAGGATTTCCTTCTATTATCCTTAGGGAGCTGGACTCTGGCCTGGCAGAAGCAGTGTCTACACTGATTTGGGCTGCACCACGACTCCAGTCAGAAGTGGCTGAGTTGAAGATTGTGAGTAGGGTTGTTTGAGGGGTGTTATGTATGGAGGGTGGGGAACCATTGGACGATTTAGCATTGGACTCTGTCATTGAGGCAAAGGACGTTTTTAGGGGCTCTGCAGATGGAGACCTCAGACCAGGTTTCACTTCTACAAGGAATCCTGAAGCCTCGTGAATGGCTCAGGCTGCTCAGCTGGGTGCACTTGGTGGCAGAAATTAGGACAAATGGAGGGGCAGAAGGCTGTAGGGACAGCAGATGATGTGGGATGTGTGGTGGGGGAAAGCAAGGATGTACGTGTTCCCAGAGTTTCTCTCCTGCTGCAGGTTGCTGACCAGCTGTGTGCCAAATACAGCAAGGAGTATGGGAAGCTGTGCCGCACAAACCAGATTGGAACAGTTAATGACAGGGTAATGAACTGGTGGAACAGATAGTCTGCTGTGGATATCTGCCTCTTGTTCATGTGACAAGTAGCTGATGTCTGTGGCTGACTGTGGAGTTGGGTGGGACAGTTGTGGGGACTGGCCTGCCTTTACGCACAGGAGCATGGTGTTGACATCCCTGTCAGGTGGGGCCAGGCTGTCTTGCCTGTGGATGTAGAGGAGCAGAGCGTTTGGAGCCCTGTCTTGTGGCTGCCAGAAGCCTCTACTGTTGCAGTGTTGTGCTGGGTGGAAAGGGCTCCTCAAGACTGCGCTGTGCTTCCCACAGCAGATGACCCTGGCTGTGACTGAGCCCTGCCATGCTGCACTGTCCTTGATGAGCATCTCTGCACCCTTGTGTTTCAGCTGATGCACAAGCTGAGTGTGGAGGCACCACCCAAGATTCTGGTGGAGAGATATCTCATTGAAATTGCCAAGAACTACAATGTTCCGTATGAACCTGACTCAGTGGTGATGGTGAGTGAGGCACATGCAAGTCTATGGTCCCATTCTGTGTTACAGTAACTGAGCTTTCCTGTTAGTGCTGTGGAGCACAAGGTCATGGCGTTGCACCAGAGTTTATGGTAATTTCACTTTGATGTCTTCTAGACAGCCTTAGCGTAGCAGGATCCCTTCTGCTTCTCAAAGTCCTACAGCATATGGCAGTAGTTAGATTATAGTCTGGTCTCCTTTCTGACTCTCATTAGTAAGGTTACTATCTCTTTTGTACTTCTGTTCTTGTCCCATCTTCTCCAGTGACAACTACTGCATCTAATGCTGTTCAGAGGGTTATGATCAGAAAAGTTTCTTCTTCCCTCCCCAGGCTGAAGCTCCTGCAGGCGTTGAGGCAGATCTGATTGATGTGGGATTCACAGATGATGTGAAGAAAGGTGGCCATGGAGGTGGAGGAGGTGGTGGATTTACAGCCCCACTGGTTGGTCTTGATGGTTTAGTGCCTGTGCCAATGCCTATGCCCATGCCATCAACAAATCCTCCCTTCTCCTATCCACCTCCAAAGGGACCGGTAAGTGCCTATCGTTTGAGCGTGCCTTTTTTTCTGGAGAGCTTGACTGTGATGCCCCACACCTGCTGATTGGAAAGTGTCTGTGCTTGGTAGCTTTTTGTGTCAGAAGGCCATCTTGTTACTGTGAGACTACATGGGATAGAAATTCTTGGCAGCACAGATAAAGCTTCTTGTTGCATCTTGATTGTGAAAGTTCCTGCTGCTGTTCTCCAGCCAACCCACTTTGCCTCAGGTGTTAGTTCTGGACTCCTCTGCTCTCTGAAGGCAATCTTCTGACTGCCATGCTTTTGGCCAGAGGTTGGAGTAGCACTTTGAATTTGGTAGGCTGGTAGTACGTACAGGTTCAGTCAAGGAAATCAAGTGAGTTTTGTGGAGTGGGAGCATCCAGCAGTGTGGTGGTTTTTCATGGGAAATTTGGGCCAAGTGCTTTCAGCTGTCTGAAAGCTCAGGCATAAGTATTCTGGGGAATTGCTCTAAGACTAGATCTTTGAGGTACTGTTTCTTTACAAATAAGGGTAAAACAAAGCCTTGAGTGAGCCAGAGAGACCTCCTTCCTGTTTTGTGATGCTACGCTCAGGAGAAATGGCTCATTCTGCTTAATGCAGAATGTTACGCTTTTGGCCTTCTAATGCTGTGAAAGATGAGGTGTTTAGTTTTGCTGGTCCTTTAGAATAACCAATAGCCCTGTTAGCTGGCTGCAGGTGACTGTGTCTAATATGCGAGAATCTTCCTTGCAAGAGTAAACCATACCAACTTGGATACTTGTCTGCATGTATTTTAGACTTCTGCTTTCTCTGTTTCTCGTAGAGGCTGTAGGTGTATTGTGTCCCGTGGAGTCTCTCCCAGATGAATTGTCTGGTATTTGACTGTTTAATTTCTCTATGTACAGGAGAACTTCAATGGCCTGCCAGTGGGGACCTACCAGCCTTTTACTAACATCCATCCACCACCAATTCCAGCAAACCCACCAACGTATGAATCTGTAAGTGCCTGAGGTGAATCACTGTTGTAGGTAGCAGAGGGAAACTCGAGAAGAGGGCAGTGGTAGCTACAGAAAATACAAGTGTTCGTGAAGCATATTGTTGTCAGCCTTTTGGGGCTTTTGGGGTGGTGCTTGGTATTGATTTTGTCTGAATAGCTGAGTGCGTGTGATGAGAGAAACTCATCACAGAGTTCTTCTCTCAGAAGAACTTTCAGAGTTCTTCTTTCAGAAGTTTTGGTTGCAAAGGAAAGCCAAGATTTGTTTTTACCACATTATTAAAATGAAAAAGAGTTGAGAAGCAGAGTCCAGAAATCCCATTTTCTGTAATGTGACACGTTTATCACCTTCAGTCTCTTTAGCTATGACTTTTGAACTAATTTGTAGTTATTCTGGATGAACATTTTGACTTAATCAACTGATGAATGTTAAAGTACTCTTCCTTTCTGAGACTTTTCTCAGTCCTTGGGGACAAAAATGGGGAGTCTGGAGTTTTCTTTTCCACGCTTTTGTTTGCTGCAGTTCGTGATCAAGCCTCTCATTTTGCTGTTGGTGATGTGCTTGTTTCTGCAATATCTTGAATAGTAATGAGCGTAGCTCCTCAGAATCTGTGTGTACCAGTTGCACAGAAGCCTTTGAGTCCAGGAGATGCAGGCACAGCAGCTGTTAGCTAGGTTGAGATAGATGGCACTGACTGCAGCCCGCCAGGAAGGGAGAGTTCTCCTAGCAAAACTGACCATGCTTTGGGCCTTTGTCCCCACCTGTCCGAGACCCAAGAAGCCTTTATTTCATCGCTGCTGGTTGCAAGGGCTTATCTATTGCTTGTGAGAGTAAGCAGTTGCTGTATTTCTGTGGGGAAAGAGAACAGTCTTCTCTCACTTCTGTCCTTGGGAAATACTCTTTGATCTGCTAGTGGATAGGCTCTATTTATCTGGTTCCAAAATATTGCCAGTGAAGCTGCTTTGATTGACAAGGAGGGAGGGAAAAGAAAGCACTGCCTCCTTGGGAGGAGAGTCAGATTCTTCTGAGTGTGCTGGGAACTAGGGTTGTTTTTTTTTCTTTTTCTTGGGGATATGTCGTACGCATTGTTGAGCATGACTGTGGCTGCTGTTGCCTATGAGCTTTGCTGTATGGCTCTGGCATTCTGTGCTTGCTGGATGAGAGAGCTATAGTAACAGAGAGCCTTTTTCAGATTGATGAGCCTAATGCTGACAAGGATGCTGCTTCTGCATCGGTGGCAGGTGAGTATGTCAAGAGATGTGGGAAACATGGCAGTAGTTTGGAGCTGTGGTTAGCCTGGGATCCTAGTGTCCTTGTGAGTAAGCTTTCCTTAAGTGGAACGATGTGTACAACTTCATGTATCTTGAGAGCGGGATTTGAGTTTGGAGAGGGCCCTGGTGGAAATGGGGAGTATCTTCTCACACAGGGAGGATCTGGAAAATTTAAGAATTAGAGTTTGACTTTGAAGTCAAACTAGGTTTCTAGCTTAAGCTAACTTGTCAGACTAAATGCAGGAGTTTGCAGAAGAAAATGAGAAAGCAACAGATTCAAATAATATATTTTTATACAACATAAGCAGTATTATTCTTCAGGAGCAGAAAGAAAAAAGCAGGCACTAAGAGGTAGATAAGTTTGTGTTAATGCAGCGGAGCATAGCTAGTGAGAGTTGTTCTCTCGCTATCTAAATGTTTGTAATGTGCTTCAGACATTGTAAGTGGATCACAGTTAATTTCTCCAGTCTTGCATGGTGCACTTCTCTGTAAGTTTTGAAAGCATCTGTTATCTCTAGCACTTGATCAGGTCAGACTGGGTTTTGCAGTAAATTGCCACTTAGTATCTCCAGCAAGGATTCCTGACCGTCCTTTGGGAAGTGGTGATGGTGTGTGATGGAGATATGCCTATGGTTGCACTGGAATTGGTACACTTCAGTTTAATATCTGAGTGATAGGAGCATAAGATCCTTGGTACCTATGTGTCTCTTTAGGAGGTGTTGGAATGGAGAAAATTGGGACTTAGAATCCCCATGGTGCAGTCCAGCTGATACATGTGTGCAGGAGCTTCAGCTGCGCTGCCCCACAGCTCACTTGGGCCAGCAAAGGGAAAGTCTGTAGTACATCTGTAGGATGGGGTGTCCGGCCCACGGCTGCAGCTCTTTGCAGCTGTGTAAACCTTTTCCCCATTGAGTCTTAAACGGAGTTGGAGCTGTGTTACTGCTGGTCACTGGTACTGCCTTTTTGTAGGGCCATGTTGTGTGTGCCTCTGTCTTTTGGTCTGATTAATGTGATGGTGAGTGGAGTGAAATTATTATTTTTTCCTATTCTAAATAGGGCCTGGACCCAAGCCTGAAGCTTCTCCAAAGCCAAGAGTTGGACCTCCTAATACCATTGATAATTTTGTGTTGCCTGAATTACCTTCGGTGCCGGATACACTGCCAACAGCATCTGCTGGTGCCAATTCTTCTGCCTCTGAAGACATTGACTTTGATGATCTTTCTCGGAGATTTGAGGAGCTAAAGAAGAAAACATAAGACTGATTGGGCTGTGACTCCCCTGAAAGGGCAGGAGCTCTGACTGCTGCTTCTCTCTGAAACACTCCCATAAATTGGTTTCCTGTATTAACCTGAAATGAACACTTCTTTTTGAGCTCTCTTCCTGCTGTACTTAAACCAAGTGCTGCTGCTTTCCCAGTCCTTGTTGCTCCAGGAGTTGAACTGTGGAGACTCTTAAGAGATGAAAGCAGGGAACAGCTCCAACCAATCTAGGTAGCTATAGAGAAAGGCCTTGCTTGGTTGACATTCCTGGCTGTTTCTATGGCAGCTCTGTGCTCTCTTCCACAGAGAAGGGTGATGAAGGTTGAAAGGGCTTTCTCCTCGTGTTTCTGGTTTCAAGGGGAGTGTTATCTACAAGCTGCCCTGCTCTGCTTAATGGTATGTGTGGTCAGGGTGGTATCTCTCTCTCTCTCTCTCTCTCTCTCTCTCTTTGGTAAGATTTTTAACTAATTGGGGCAGAGGCAGGAACTACCATTATGAGTAGACATGGTATTGCCCTTTAGGCTTTGTGGTACCCTGGCACTGGTGCCATCCCTGTGGCTCCAGCTGGCTCCGGTTGCAGTTTGTGTTGGAAACCACTCCTTCAGACTCTCTGAACTCTCAGGGAGCCCTCCGCAGCTGTTGCTGCACTACCTGCAGGGAGGGCCTGCTCCCCTTTCACCCAGGAGCAGTGCTCAACAGTTTCCTGCTCCAGCAGCGTGTTCAGACAACTGCTGCAAGCGTGTGTGGGGAGAGCAGAGAGTGGGCCTGCAGAGCACTGCAGTGTGTTCTGGCTCTGCCATGGGCTAAGCCTGCCCCATTCTCCCAGGGCCTCCAAAAGCTGTGGAGAGCTGAAGTGTTTTGGAATCCGGCTGCTTGGCAGAGCAGGGTGATAGGAAGCCTCTGGCGTGATGCCGGCAGAGCTGCTTGTGCAGTGCTGGTTGGTTTCTGTCGGGCGGTGCTGTTCTGTTCGGGGGGAGGCGTTGCTGGATATGATGTAGGCTCTTCTGTACAATGTATCTGTACATAACACTACTTTTCTTTGAAGTTCTGGGTTGATTTGTATCTTAAGATTAGTTCCTAATAAAGATGGGCTGCGAGCAGCTGTGGCTGCGGGCTCCGGGCTGCCTTTGTTCGGGGGCCGCGCAGGGCAGGGCCGTGCTTGCTGCGGGCTGGTGCGCGTGGGAGGGCCCCGCAGGGGAAGCGGCGGCAGCGATGGGTGCGTGTGTGAGGAGAAGGTACCGGGGCGTTAGGTCCTGCGCCCCGTGGACGAAGACCTGCCGCCGGGTTTGTGCCTTCCCGTTCTCTTTTAACTCACCCGGGGGTCGCCGTCTCTCCCGGCCCCAACGGCGCTGAGCTGCGCGGGCGGGGCCCGGGGCGATCCCGCAGGCCCCGCCCGTTTGTCCCTCGCTCGCGCCGCTTCCGTTCGCTTTCCGGCTGCCCGCCCTGAGTCTTGCCGCGTTCCTATTGGCTGGAGGGGCTGCTCTCCGCCAACCGCGGGGCCTGGCTGCAGGAAGTGCCGCGGGCGGGGCGGGGCGCTGCTGCCGCTGCGCGTGAGCGGCCGCGTGGCGGGAGCGCGGCAGACGGGCGATGCGGCGGCGCCTGCGGTTGCTGACGGCGGCGCTAGGAGGCTGCGGGCTGCTGCTGGGCTCGGCGCTAGCGGCGGGCGACGAGCGGCTTTACGCCGCGGCAGTGATGCCCGCGCTCCGCGCCGTCACCCCGGAGACCGCCCACGGCTTGGCCCTGCGCGCCGCCGCCCTCGGGCTTCTGCCGCCCGCTCGTCCCGACAGCCCCGCGCTGGTGCGGCTCCGCGGCCGCGAGGGAGAGACGGGCCGGGGGCGAAGGAGGGGGCGGCCCCGGGAGCGGGCGGGCGGGCGGGGGAGGCCGCTGAGTCCAGGGGCGGTGGCCGAGCCCTGCCGGTCAGCGGAGGGGCCCGGCGGGGCTCCTGGAGCGGCCCCGGGTGGGAGGTGACGAGGGTGTCGCGGGGGCATTGCGTGCGGGAGAAACGTCCGGGGTCTGCCGCCTTACCGGCGCTTCCCCGCAGGAAGTGCGCGTCCTCGGGCTGCGGTTCCGAAACCCGCTGGGGCTGGCGGCTGGCTTTGACAAGCACGGCGAGGCTGTGGACGGTCTGTACAGGATGGGCTTCGGCTTTGTGGAAGTGGGAACTGTCACGCCCGAGCCCCAGGAGGGCAACCCCAAGCCCAGAGTCTTTCGGCTGGTGAAGGATGAGGCAGTCATTAACAGGTGGGGTCTCACACATCGCTGGAAGAGGCTGGTGGTGGTGCGGGGGGCAGAGGGTACGTGGGTGCTCCCGACTGTCACCTGAACGCTGCACTGAGTGTGCTGAGCTGACCTGTGGAGCCAGTCCGCTCCCTTGTTGCTCTCTTTTCCTGCACAGTCCTGGTAAGCACCAGCCCAGCCCTGAGCCTCATCTTTTCTGATGCAGATATGGATTCAACAGCCATGGCCATGCTGCGGTGGAGCGTAGGCTGCGGGCCCGCCAGGAGGCACAGCTCAAGCTCACAGCTGGTGAGACGAGGTTGTAAGGCTTTGCTCTAGGGATTGGCAGAATGGATTTGGCGGTCTCCTAGCTAGTTGTGGGCCAAGGGAGGTATGCAATACAATGTCTGGGCACAGAAAGGACCTGGCTAACGCAAGGTGTACTGGGACAGCAAAAAATCTCAGGGCTCTAACCGGACACCACTACTGCTGGTTTCTGAAGCTTTGCTTACTGCTTTGGGTTGGATGCACCTTTTGAGAACAACTAAAGCCAATAGAGCTCCAGCTGGGCACTTTCCAAGGGTAGCCTCTACAGTGGTGCTGGGAGATGCTGACTGGGCCAGCTGCAGCAATGCTCCTGTGGCTGCAGGGTGGTCTGAGGTCCAGCTCCAGGAAACTCATCCTCATCTTGATTTTAGCTGGTACAGGGGCTTTCTTTGTCCAGCATGCTGGCCCCTTGGGTGGTGGTTGGTCCCTCTGCAGTTGCTCAGGCATGTCTACATTCCAGCGGGGATGCCTCTTGGAGTCAACCTGGGGAAGAACAAGAGCTCTACAGATGCTGCAGCTGACTACGTGGCTGGAGTCCAGGCACTGGGCCCCTTGGCTGACTACCTGGTTGTGAATGTGTCCAGCCCGAATACTCCGGGGCTGCGGGACCTGCAGGGCAAGGCTGAGCTGCGGGACCTGCTGACCAAGGTGGGTGAGGAGCACCTCTGGTGCAGGGAGGAGAGAGGCTTCCTGGGGTGGAGGGCAAAGCCACCAATATGTCCTCTGATCAACTGCTGAATCTGTGAGCCAGCGTTGTGTGCTGGAGTGCTGTTCTCCAGGAAGAGGCAGGTGAACAGTGAGGCACTGCTCTATGTTCTGCTCCTGTAAGCCATCTACTCCATGGCATCACAAGTCACCACAGTTCTGCCTGGGCCCTCAACTTGTGTGTTGTATGCCCCAGGCTCTGTGCTTTTGGGGACGAAAGGGCCTAACCCTGTGCTGCCTGTGGCTGTGGGTGCAGGTGGTGCCCCCCACTAAACACTATTCCTATATGTCCTGCTGCAGGTGCTGGCAGAGAGGGACATGCTGCCATGTGAACATAAGCCAGCTGTGCTGGTGAAGATTGCCCCAGATCTCACTGAGCAAGACAAGCAGGATATAGCTGGCGTTGTGTGTGAGGTGAGGGGATGGGGGCCCAGCACAGTGGTGGTGAGAAGGGGAGGACTGGTGAGAAGCTGAGTGTGTCTACCTCCTGCTCTTCCTGAGCACGGTGCCAGACAGCAGTGGTCCTGGTCCCTCTGAAGGGACAGCAGACCTGCAGCTCTGGATGGGTGGAAGGTCAACATCCTGGGTAGCCATAAGTCTGAGGGTCTGGATGAATCCCACCAGACCTCTGGGACTGTGCAGGTAGTGAGGGATGGCTGCTGGGCATGTTGCTGTGGGACATCCAGGCTGGCCTGTCAGCCTGTTGATCTGGCTGTTCACAGCAGCTAGGTCCTCATGCTGCTGCCTCCCCCAGGTTGGTGTGGATGGACTGATTATCAGCAACACCACCATCAGCCGCCCCAGCAGCCTCCAGAGCACACAGCGCCTGGAGTCTGGGGGCCTCAGTGGGAAGCCCCTGCGGGAGCTCTCCACACAGATGGTGCGGGAGATGTACGCCCTCACTCAAGGTAAGGGCAGGGCAGGGCTCAAGGTACATCCTGCCCTCACCCCTGCTGTCCTGACTCAGTGCTTGCCCACAGGCCAGGTGCCCATCATTGGAGTGGGTGGGGTGAGCAGTGGCCGAGATGCCTTGGAGAAGATCCGTGCTGGAGCCTCGCTTGTGCAGATGTACACAGCACTTGTGTACCATGGGCCCCCAGTGGTGGGGACGGTGAAGCGGGAGCTGGAGGAGCTGCTGAGGTGAGCAAGGGGCCCAGAGAAGGCTGTAGGCAGCTGGGTGCCTGTGCATGAGCAGTGGCACTTAAGGGCTAAGCAGCAGTGCTGGGCCTGCCAGGCTGTCACACACTGTTCCTGATTAGGGAGCAGGGGTTCAAGAGCATCATGGAAGCAGTTGGAGCAGATCACCGGCGCTGACAGATCGCAGGATCAAGGTCTAGCCAAGAGGAGCCATGGCAAATGATGGCAAAGGAGAAATGGCTGTGATGCTTCCAGAGTGGTTAGGCTGGGATCGAGTCAATGCCCTGGTTCTGGCCCTTGAGAAGGGTCAATAAATTGGAGCTGAGGCTGCACTGGTGGGAAGCTAATGCCGCTGCCCAGGGCTGTACTTTTGGCTTTCCTGTCGGCTGTGTTCCCCAGCAGAAACCAGCCGTGGGCCAGGTTCCACTGGGGTTGAGAAGGCCCTGGAAGAAAGCCAGCTGTGGAATGATGGGACAGTGCACACCTTCCCTACAGTACTGACCAGAGCCCAAGCAGTGTGTTGGGTATCCCTTCTGCCCTTCAGTTCTGGAACCTCCCTGCTCACTCTGGCTAGTGCTGGGTCCTGCACTGCAGCTTCCAGAGTGGCATCTGTCCTCTCTTGCCCTCATCTGCTGTCTGCACAGTGCTTTAATAAACCTACCCAAGAGTTAATAAACATTTCTCTTACCTCGTCTTGCGTGCTGCTCTGGTGACACCCCTTTGGCTGCCCAGCCTCTAGGGACAGGGTTAGCTCTCAGCTAAGGGATCCGTGTGCTGTATTGTTCCTGGTCAGTGTCTGGGCTCACTGTGGTGTCCACAGCTGTGCCTGGGGCTGAGCCTCAGGAGATGACTGGAGCTGTTTTTTTGTCTGAGCTGTCATTGTTATGCCCTATCATTTGTTATGGAAGGGCCCCATTTACTCATTCCTCTGGAAACTGCGAGTTATGTCTCTGGGGTTTTCTGGCAGCTACTGCTGCTTCACCCTGGACTGCCAGCAGTCTCTTGCCTGTCCTGAGTGAGGCTAAGTGACTTGGATGTAGCATTCCCTCTGCAGCAACTCCCCACCACCCTGCACCATGGGATTGCAGGACAGTGCTGAGCTCCGCCAAACCTGTTCATGGTCCTGAGAAGCAGCCTCTCACAGGAGTGGGAGTGAGTGCTGACCCATGGCTGTCCATAACCCTTTGCTCTCTTCGGTGCTGCGTACCCTGCACCAGCCCCTTTATTTCTTGGGTGCCTTGATTCTGACACGATGCTGTCTGCAGCTCTAACAGGGATATCTGACCATCAGATTCCATGTGCTGGGTCTGGACACGGTCCTGCGAAGCGCTTGTTCGCCTGGGCTGAAGCTGTCTCTCTTGCCCGTGGGGAAGTTCTGTGTCCTACAGCACTTTTGCCTGTGCTCTGCTGTTGAGCCGTGACAGCCGTGGACATGTTCTGTGTCTTGCAGCTGTGCACTTACCCTGAGTGTGGCGGTGCTCGACCATACCAGGGTGTGGGCTGTGATGCGCGCCGTCTGTGCCACAGCACCTCTCTAAGCGCTGGCGTGGTTCACGGATCTGAGCCGTTAAGCCCTGCTGTGCCCTCCGCTACGTTCGGACTCAGGCAGAAGGTGCTTTTGGAGGCGGCCGTGCTGCCCATCCACCTGCTCTAGGAGGACTACGCGTGCCAGGGACAGGTGGGCTACGTCCCGGGCTGGGGCCGCAGCGCAGCCTTTGCCCCTCCGAGATGCTGAAGGACGAGGCGCTGCCAGCGGTACTACGCACAACTGCCGCCCGGGTCACTTCCGCCCCGGCTCCGCATTCTTCCGGTCGCGCCCTCGTGGCGTCATTGCGTCACCATGCCGGAAGTCCGCCAAGAGCTGTGGGCCGCCTTGTTTAGCGGCCGTTGGACTCTATGATCGCTGGGACGCCTATAGGCCCCGGCCGTTATGTCTATGGTGCATGAGGCCTAGAGCGGCTCCTCTCGCGGAGCACTGTGGGGCAGCCATGGCGGCTCTCGGGGGGTTGGGTTACGGTCTCTGAGGCAACTGCTGGTAGGAGCGGGGCTGAGCCGGCTCTGCATCGCGCGGAGCCGCTCCCCGTAGGCCTCATGTGCCCCCGCCGCGGCCCGGCAGCCCGTTCCTCCGCAGTGTGGTAGCGACCGGCCGCGATGGCCGAGGCAGGCGACGCGTCGCTGCACCGGCTGGCGGGGACCGGCCCCGAGGCCGAGGCGGGCGGGCTGGTCCCGCGGGCGCGCAGCGCCGCCCCCGAGCAGCACGTCTTCAAGGCGCCGGCGCCGCGGGCCTCGCTGCTGGGCCTGGACGTGTTGGCGGCACAGAAACGGCGCGAGCGTGAGGAGGAGGGGACGGGCGGAAAACGGTCCCGGGTGTCCTCCTACAGGGACTGGGAGGAGGGCCGCGACGAGGCAGGCAGCCCCGACGAGGAGGAGGACGAGGAGGAGGATCGGAGCGGCCGCAGCGCCCGCAAGGACAGGTGGGCTCTCTGCGGGCCCCCGCGCCTGGGCAGCCGCTGGAGCCCGGCCGTGAGCGTGGTGGCAGCTGCACGCTGCGTGCGGTGGGGAACTGTACTCCCGGCCCTGGAGCAGGGCTGTGGGACGTCTCTGTGGATGAGAGGAGATCCCAGCACAACTTTCTGACTGGTACCCTCCCTGAGTTATTAGGCCAGGAATGTTCTGAGGTGCTACTAGGCCTGCAAACACCTGTCGGCCTGTGCAAATCATCTCTGCCTCCTGATCTTTGGAAGCAGCAGTTTGCTTAGAAGTGCTTATGTCTGAAAGCTAGGATGTGCTGGGCTGTCACTTAAGTGTGGAGAGAGCATTCTCAGCCACACGCTTCTGCTGTAGCGGAGATCAGGACTAGAGCTGTAGGAGACAAGTTAAAGGCCAGCTGTTCTTCAGCACCGCGGAATGTTGTTAACTTCTGCTCTACCTCTCTAGGCATTACCGTTCCGTCCATGTGGAAACACCCTCCTACACAGGTGGTGTCAGTGAGGAGTTTTGGGAACGCAGCCGGCAACGGGAAAGAGAGCGTCGTGAACATGGTGTCTTTGCCTCCTCAAAGGAGAAGGAACGAAAGAAGGAGCACAGCCGGGATCGAGACCATGATCGTAAACGGGACCGTGGTAACTACTTGAGACTTTTGTGACTTTCTGCTTAGGTTTCGGGCTTTATCCTCTCTGTTGCCCTTGAGTAAGGCTCAGTGTATTTTTTAGGGCAGATTCAGGAAGTTTGTTTGCACATGGTGCGCCTGATCTTGTTTTCTGTCCACAGAGGACTGGGACAGAAGTCGTCACAGCAGCAGATCAGAAAGAGATGGCTCATCAGAGCGGAACAGCAGGAGGAGTGAACCAGAGAGTCCCAGGCATCGTCCCAAAGGTAGGAGTGGGACTTGGTAGAGTTCTCAGGTGAGGCCTAACAAGAAAAGGTTTTTTATTTTGGAGGGTTCCTGCTGTTTTTGTTGTACAAAGTGAAAAAGCCTATGTTTTTTAAGACGTGGTTAGGACACGTATAAAACTCCAGGCTCTTCTAGGAGTTTGGGACTGGGAGTGATCTGCCAGGTGTGTGTGAAGATCTGGCCAATCCCTGCCCAGTGGGATCTGTTCAGAGTCTGTGTGATAGAGATGTGGTCCTCTGGGAATTTCCCTTTGAGCTGATGTGTGTAAACTCCTTTAGAAGGAGAGCAGATGGGGATCCTCTCTGTGCTCCTTGTTAGAAAGTGTAAAGAGGTTCTAGGTTCTTAGGATCACTGCGAGCGCTGTGTGTCAAACTCAATCTTCTCTGCTAGATGCAGCCACGCCGTCTCGCTCCAGCTGGGAGGAAGATGATAGCAGTTACAGCAGTTCACGCCGCTCACAGTGGGAATCTCCTTCACCCACACCTTCCTATCGAGACTCAGAGCGCAGCCACCGGGCATCGCGGGACACAGATCGGAGAGACAGGGACAGGTATCGCTGGCTGCGTGTGCAATCTATGATGTGGTGATCTGCAAGAAAGGGAAGGGTACATGTAAGATGAACGCTTATCTTTGTGCACTGATTTCTCTCTCGTGCTGTTTTCTCAGGTCTGTAAGGAGCAGGTATTCAGATAAGACACCATTGCCCACCCCGTCCTACAAATACAATGAGTGGGCTGATGACCGGAGGCACCTGGGGTCCACACCACGACTGTCCAGAGGCAGAGGTGAGGAGCCTAGTGTGGGCTGTTGAGGCTGGACAGTGACAGAATCCCTGTGTAGCACAAGGACAGATTTTGTGGGATTTCCTCCACAAGCGACAGCCTGGTGGGGCTGGTGGCCTGTGCTGACCAGCTCGCCTTCTTTAGGGCGGCGTGAGGACGGGGAGGAGGGCATTGCCTTTGAGACGGAGGAAGAGCGCCAGCAGTGGGAGGACGACCAACGGGTAGGAAGCCTGGGCAAGGAGCAGGGCACTCAGTAGTCACCAGGCTCTGGGCTGCTGCCACTTACCCCACGGTGCCGGCATGTCCTGGGTCTGCTGCTGGTATTGTACCGAGCCGCTGGTGGTAGGCGGCTTTCCCCCAGTGGCCAGATGTGGAGAGGCACTGGAGTCCAGCTCAGCTGGGCAAGCAATGCAGCTCAGTGCTGCATTTCTCTCCTCCTAGCAAGCTGACCGGGACTGGTATATGATGGATGAAGGCTACGATGAGTTCCACAACCCCTTGGCCTACTCCTCTGACGAGTATGTGAAGAAGCGGGAGCAGCACTTGCACAAGCAGAAGCAGAAGCGCATCTCTGCACAGCGGCGGCAGATCAATGAGGTAGGGGCAAGATGTGGAGCCGGCTGCTCTGAGTGTGTGGAGGCTGCTCGTTTTGCTGCCTCTGGAGAGACCCACTTGTTGATGGGATTGGCTAACAGATATAAAAAGGCTGTCTTTGTCCTGGCCCATACTGAATGAGAGGCTCAAAAGGAAACTATTGTTACGTTCCTTTGGAGAGTGCAGTCGCGCATCTCCTGCATGAGTCAGAATTTACAGTTAGAGTGATGGGTGTTCAGGGCTGCAGGAATTTGGAGGGCTATGCTATACAGGCGGCAAAGGCTACATTATTAGGACTGTCTACTGTTCCTCTGGTGGATTCTCAGAACTGCTTCCCTCAGCATAAGAGTAGTTTTGTCTGCAGACTTCCTAGCATATTCTGTGTATGGTAGGGGCCTTGTGGACAGTTTGCTTTCCATTTCCTTTCGGACAGTTCTGTTGACTGGGTACTTTATGTAGTCAGTCTCTGTTTCCTATACTTGTTTTTAGTTGGTGTTTCTTTCCTAATGTTTATTTTCAGTCTCTAGCCTAAAACCTTTAGCGTTATTTCTCCATATTCTACGCTTGCTTACTTTTGTCTTTGGGTCTCCAAGCTCTTTCCCTTTTGGGAAAGGAAGACCAGCAGATGCAGCACTGGATCATTTCAGTGCTTAAAGCTATGTACCATAACTGTGGTGTGTGTTGCAAGTCAGTTACAGATTTGCCTTCAGTAGTTAGCTGCGTTTAGCTTTCTCTTTCAAGAGTAAGTTAAGCCATCCTCAGTTGGTCATGGTCTTGTAGTGCTTTGCAGCTAGCTGTGTTGTTTAATTTATTGCCTTGGAATGGGTTTGGGTAATGTGTGGTTTTTGAGTTTTGGGTAATGGAAGGTAATAGTTAAAATCTTCTGATATGTTCTTTGCAGGATAACGAGCGTTGGGAGACAAATCGCATGCTGACCAGCGGTGTGGTTCATCGGATTGAAGTGGATGAAGATTTTGAAGAGGATAACTCAGCCAAAGTGCATCTGCTGGTGCATAACCTGGTGCCTCCTTTCCTAGATGGGAGGATAGTCTTCACAAAACAGGTAGAAGCTGTGACTAACGGTGCCAACAATGGGGAGCCTCGCAGGTGTGAGCTCTCTGTGCTGAAGCAATGCCTCTTTCCCCTAGCCAGAGCCAGTCATCCCTGTAAAGGATGCCACTTCCGACTTGGCCATCATAGCCCGAAAGGGCAGCCAATTGGTGCGCAAGCACAGGGAGCAAAAGGAGCGTAAGAGGGTATGCTGAGACCTCGCTGTATGTGTTATGTAATGCCTCACAGCCTTTGTCTGGACTTTGTAGAATACAAGCTTTGATGGTAATAGTAAGGTGTTCCCCATATTTGTGGTCTGATATATCCTGTTAGTCCAGTTCATTGCACTGTCTCACAAGTAGCTGTTGTGATTTCCTTAGGCACTGCCTGGGATGTTAATCACTGTGCATTTGTGCAGGGGAGCTTGATCCAAAGGACATTTGGATGGGGAGAGAAGAGCAAGAGGGCGAATACAGTGTAGCTCAGGGACAGTCAACATTCAGTGTGATAGCAGGACAGATCTTATCATGTCTCAGCAAAAGAGTTCTGACGAAGAGCATGCAGGAAGGTAGCGTATTAGTCTTTGTGGGTGTTTCCCTATTAGAGGACTTTCTCTAAAGCTTATGTGATAATGGTTAGGAAAGCGCAGGTATGTTCCTTGTAAACTGAATCTGAGCTGGCATACTGTGAGTGGAAAGGAAGAAGTCCTGATGTCAAATATGAGATAAAACAGAACGGTGAGAATACCTGTCAAGGGCAGAAAGATTAGCTCTGGTTCAGATTTTTGTATGTTTAAGTGCAAATTTAATGGAAGGGTCAGCAGTTGAAACCATTTTTTTAGAGGGCTGTTGATCATTCTGTGCTTTATGTCTCTTTATCCAGACCAATGTCTAAAAAAGCTCTGCCCCAATTTGCTTGAAAGAAGGAGACTTGATATAGGGAATATAGGGAATGGAGTGTGTGTGCTCTCCGTTAGCACCAGGGGATTGAGGCAAACATGCTTTTCTAGCCTTAGGAGTAGGACTGAAGGAGAGTGATTTTTCAGTCCCCACTGTGGCATTTACACTGCTCTTTGCGCTTGCAGGCTCAGCATAAACATTGGGAGCTGGCAGGCACAAAACTGGGAGACATTATGGGGATCAAGAAGGAGGAGGAGAAGGATGAGATGGTGACAGAAGATGGCAAAGTGGATTACAGGTAGGAGCTTTTGGAAGACTTCTGCCTAGCTGGTGGTGTTATGCCTATGCTATAGGGAAAGCAAAGTATGCGAGGAGACAGTTTCAGGACTTCTCACGTTTCCTTAGGACTGAGCAGAAGTTTGCTGAACACATGAAAGAAAAAAGTGAAGCAAGGAGTGAGTTTGCCAAGAAGAAGTCTATTCTGGAACAGAGACAATATCTGCCCATCTTTGCTGTGCAGCAGGAGCTGCTTTCCATCCTCAGGTATGACTGCTAGGAAACTGGTCATTGTGCAACCCTGGGACATTGGCTTACATCTCAGGATTGCAAGTGAGAAATTTTCCTAGATATGTGTTCTGGTTGGAACCTGTACCCTCAGAAAACAAAGCCTATTGCTTTGTGTGATTGATAGCAGTTCTCCTGACGAAGTAGGACAACTTTTGGGTGGCTGGCCAGAGCTGTGAATGAAGAAGCCTGTGTTTGTGGTGTATGAATAAATATTCTTTCCCTTTCTTCAGGGACAACAGCATTGTGATTGTGGTAGGGGAGACGGGGAGTGGGAAGACAACTCAGCTGACGCAGTACCTCCATGAGGATGGCTACACAGACTATGGCATGATTGGCTGCACCCAGCCCCGCAGAGTGGCGGCCATGTCAGTCGCCAAGAGGGTCAGTGAAGAGATGGGAGTGCGTCTGGGAGAGGAGGTGAGTCTGGCAGCATGTGTAGGCATGCAGCCTCTAGACAGTGTGTGTGCAGGGCTGTTGGAGACTTGCTGATATCTCTGCCCTCATAGGTGGGCTATGCCATCCGCTTTGAAGATTGCACGTCAGAGAACACAATAATCAAATACATGACAGATGGGATCCTCCTTCGTGAGTCGCTACGGGAGGCTGACCTGGACAACTACAGTGCTATCATCATGGATGAGGCTCACGAGCGCTCACTCAATACTGATGTGCTCTTTGGCCTGCTTCGGGAGGTGTGTGTGAGCCTGGACTACAGAATGAAGTGACATAGAGCATATGAGCTGGTTTTAGGGCAGAACATTGACAGGGACAGCACATCTCTCCCAGATCAGAGCAGAGATGATGAACAGAGACTGCCACATCTCTGACTGCACTTGCTGCTTAAACATCCTGTTCCTTGTTTCTTAAATCTCTCCCTTAGCAGCTGCCAAAGGTTTGGTGGTATAAAGTAGCTCTAGATACATAGATGTTTGCAGGTGTAAGACTTTCTCAGCTGGGGACAGCCTGTCTTTTTAACTGGAGAGTGTGTTTGTGTTCCTTGGCATTAGTGGTATAGAGTATAGTGAAAGCTCAGCCCTTTGTTGTTGTTTTAGTAGTGATGGAAGAAGCCTGTCCCATGTACAAATATCACTTGATTATTGTCCTTTTTATCTGTTTTTTAGGTGGTAGCGCGACGCTCGGATCTGAAGCTTGTTGTCACTTCTGCCACCATGGATGCTGATAAATTTGCCTCCTTTTTTGGGAATGTTCCCATTTTCCACATTCCTGGGCGCACCTTTCCTGTTGATATTCTTTTCAGCAAGGTATGGTTAGTATGGTACAGTAGAGAGAGTTTGTGTTGTAAAGGGGTTGTAAGGGTTGTAACTTGGGTATACCCTGCTCTGCAGTGAGCAGAGAGGAAAGACGAGGGATAGCTATGTTATGATGCAGTCTTATACTCAAGGTGGGGCAGGTGAGATTGCTGGTGTCTAATGTGAACTGTGTCTTTCAGACACCACAAGAGGATTATGTGGAGGCTGCAGTGAAACAAGCTTTGCAGGTCCATTTGTCTGGTGCTCCTGGAGACATCCTTGTCTTCATGCCTGGTCAGGAGGATATTGAGGTGAGGTGGTTGGCTACGAGCCAGCAGTGTGCCCTTGTGGCCAAGAAGGCCAATGGGATCCTGGGCTGCATTAAAAAGAACGAGGCCAGCAGGTCAAGGGAGGTAATTCTCCTTCTCTACTCTGACCTAGTGAGGCCACATTTAGAATACTGTGTCCACTTCTGGGCTCCCCAGGTCAAAAAAGACAGGGATCTCCCAGAAGGAGTCTAGCAAAGGGCCACAGAGATGATTAAGGGCCTCTGGGGCATCTCCCATATGAGGAAAGGCTGAGTAACCTGGGTCTGTTCAGCCTTTGGAAAAGAAGACTGAGGGGATCTGCTAAATGTTTATAAATCTCTAAAGGGAGGTGGGAGGCAAATGGATGAGGCCAGGCTCTTCTCGGTGGTGCATAGTGATAGGACAAGGAGTAATGGCCTAAAACTTGAACGTAGGAAGTTCTGTGCTAACATGTGCAAGAACTTCTTTACTGGAACAGGCTGCCCAGAGAGGTTGTAGAGTCTCCTTCTATGGAGATATTCAAGACCCATCTGGACACCAACTTGTGCGACCCGTTGTAGGGGACCCTACTTTAGCAGGAGGATGGGCTCGATGATTTCTTGAGGTCCCTCCCAACCCCTGCAATTCTGTGATTCTGTAATTCTGATTCTTACTTTTTTAATCTTATGTTAACACTCCTCCTTGTCTAGGTGACTTCAGAACAAATTGTGGAGCACCTTGAGGAGCTTGAGAAGGCACCTGCTCTTGCTGTACTCCCTATCTATTCTCAGCTGCCGTCAGACTTACAGGCCAAGATCTTCCAGAAGGTGCTGATGTGTACTCTGATGGGACTGGGCAGAGGTGAAACTAGTGCAGGAAAGACTGTTGGGCATGAGAGAGAGATGCAGAGATGTTTTTGTATGGTACTTAGAGGGCAAGGGAAAGCATGTGCCCCCTTTAACCTCCCAGGAAGTCACCCATGTCGTTCTAGGTTCTATGTGGCTGCTCTGCAGTCTTCCTCAGTGGTGTAGAGGTTGTTGCCCAAGGAATTTGACTGATGTGTGGTATGCTTGCAGGCTCCAGATGGGGTCAGGAAGTGCATTGTTGCCACTAACATTGCAGAGACCTCACTGACAGTGGATGGTATCATGTTTGTTATTGACTCTGGATATTGCAAGTTGAAGGTAAGCAAAGGTTTCCTATACTCTTCGTGGATCTCCGACATTGGGTTGATTGAGTTCTGTGGCAGTGACCCAACCTTCCTCTTGCTTCAGTCTGCTCTCCTTGTGCCCTTCAGGTTTTCAATCCCCGTATAGGCATGGATGCACTGCAGATCTACCCCATCAGTCAAGCCAATGCCAATCAGAGAGCTGGCCGAGCTGGTCGAACAGGCCCAGGTCACTGCTTCAGGTAGGCTCATTACTGGTGTTCCTATTCCTATCATATTCACAGCTGGACATCTGGCTATGTATTTTTTTCCTCATTGAAGAGCTGTTCATTGTCTTGAGCCTATTATGGGGACAAGGACTCTGGGCAGGCCTTGAGGCTTTCTGGTTTGGACCCAGTATCTCTGCAGAGAAAAGAGTATGCTCTTGTTTCTTCCTTTGCCAGTCTTCTCTTTGAGTCTTTCCACCTTTGCTGAACCAGATGCTTTGATGCTCTCAGGTTAATAGCCAAGCCAAAGGCAGCTTTCTGAAGGCTTTGCTTTGAGGCTTGTTTTCACCCAGGGAAGTCTGTATTTGAGAGGGGTGTACCTTTGCACTGCAGCCCAGGTGCCCTTATGTGCTGGGGAGGCTGCACAGTGGCCTGAGGAAGAGCTTCTTCCATGGGGTCCTGCTTGTTGGCATGGCTGAGTGTAGAGCTGCTGCTTTGTGCTGTGCCTGGCTGGGTTGGGAGTGGCTGTCATTCAGTGAGGAACACAGTGGCCTGAAGGGGAGGGGGCATGTTCTTGGCATCTTTCCACCAGGCTCTACACCCAGAGCGCCTACAAGAATGAGCTGCTGACAACCACAGTGCCTGAGATCCAGCGCACCAACCTTGCCAATGTAGTGCTTCTGCTCAAATCTCTGGGTGTACAGGACCTGCTGCAGTTCCACTTCATGGATCCACCCCCTGAGGACAACATGCTCAACTCCATGTACCAGCTGTGGATTCTGGGGGCCCTGGATAACACAGGTACTGGCTACAGGGGCAGGCTGTCAGCTCACAGCACTGCTAGGACCTGCCCACCTGCTTATTCTTACAGTATTCCTACAGGTGGTCTGACCTCAACAGGACGTCTCATGGTGGAGTTCCCATTGGATCCTGCGCTCTCCAAAATGCTCATTGTTTCATGCGACATGGGTTGCAGCTCTGAGATATTGCTCATTGTTTCCATGTTGTCTGTGCCTGCCATCTTTTATCGGCCTAAGGTACTTATTTGATCTTCCAGCAGCTTGGGGCCTTCATCTGCACTCTAACACGTTCTTTGCTTATTCTTCAGGGCCGAGAGGAAGAGAGTGACCAAGTGCGGGAGAAATTTGCTGTCCCAGAGAGCGATCACTTAACTTACCTGAATGTTTACCTGCAGTGGAAGAACAACAACTACTCTACTCTGTGGTGCAACCAGCACTTCATTCATGCGAAGGCCATGCGGAAGGTCAGGCTGTGGCAATGAGGTTGGGGGAGGGAGCCTTACACAGGAGAGGGATGTGACTGTTGTGTATCTGTGCAGGTGCGGGAGGTGCGTGCCCAGCTCAAGGACATTATGGTGCAGCAGCGGATGAGCCTAGCATCCTGTGGTACTGACTGGGATGTTGTCAGAAAGTGTATCTGTGCTGCGTATTTCCATCAAGCTGCAAAACTGAAAGTGAGAGGGGTCTATGCTCATCTGGGTGATAAGGGACCCCCCCACTGGGAATGGGTGCACTAACCACATTTCTCCTGTGCAGGGTATTGGGGAGTATGTCAATATCCGTACAGGCATGCCTTGCCACCTGCACCCCACCAGCTCCCTCTTTGGCATGGGCTACACGCCAGACTACATTGTATATCATGAGCTGGTCATGACCACCAAGGTAAGCTTGAGCTGAGGGCTAGCAGGAAGGGTGAGCTGTGCTCCAAGGGAGCTGGGAAGCTTTGCCATGATAGTAGGATCTCTTGGAAGGTCCCATTCTCAGCCTTTCTCATCTCTAGCAATTGGGTATATCTGTATAGACTGCAATGTCTTGTTTGTCTCTTTTGTGATATTTTCCTGGCTTATGTGGGATATCGTTGTAGTCTCACCAGCTCCAATCCATAGAAGCTTTTGAAGTCAGTAGGAATTGTCTGGAAAGGAGAACTGCCATCAAGAAGTGGAGGAGGGAGGGAGCTGCTGTGGCTCTGTCAGTGATGCCCAGGCCCTGGTTGTCATCCTGCTAACTGGATCTTTCCTTCTGTCCCTCCAGGAATACATGCAGTGTGTCACTGCTGTGGATGGAGAGTGGCTGGCAGAGTTGGGCCCCATGTTCTACAGTATCAAACACGCTGGCAAGTCACGTCAGGTGAGTTCTCCTTTCCAGGACCAGACAGCAGACAGAAACAGTGGGCTACTACACTGGAGGGGAGAGCGTGTGCCTGGGTGGGGTTCCTGCTGCATACAGCCCCACTGCACACCTGTTTTGGTGGGGGAAGTTCAAGCTAGTTTTTTTTTTGTTTTTTTTTTTTACATAGATCAGGGTTGTGGGCCTGCAGAAAGTCTGCTGCTGCCCAGGCCTCTACCTGTTCCTGATTTGCTGCTGCTTTACTGCAGGAGAACCGCCGCCGTGCCAAGGAGGAAGCATCTGCCATGGAGGAAGAGATGGCTCTAGCTGAGGAGCAGCTGCGTGCGCGCCGAGAGGAGCAGGAGCGCCGTAACCCATTAGGCAGTGCAAGGTGAGTGCTGACACTGTGTGGGTTTCCTGCTTAAGAGCAGTTGTGAGCTGCATGGAGGATCCCAACTTTCCCACGGGTGTTCCTGGTGCAGGAGAAGTTTTCATCTTACACTAATCACCGTTGTCCTTTCCTGGCAGATGTACTAAAATCTATACACCTGGACGGAAGGAGCAGGGGGAGCCCCTGACACCACGACGCACCCCAGCCCGCTTTGGCCTCTGAGAAGGGAGTGCACATTGCTTCGAGGCATAAAGACATCCCAAGAGCAGCTGAGTCTTAGGGCTCAGTTCCTCTGACTGCTGTGAGGCTCTCTACACCTTGTGGCCCAGGAAGGCTTTGATCCTTGGCACTATTTTTGTTACAGAACAGAAACAATTTTATTTGTTTAAAGGTTGTCAGTCTTTAACCCTTCTGTTGTTTTGTGTCACTTCTCATCCTGGAGGTGAGTTCCAGGCAGAGACAGCCCTGCTGAGTTCTGCAGGGCTCGTGCAGTCAGGTTGCTGCCCTGTGGAGGCTGGGACAAGGCAAAGAATTACATCAGTGTAGAGGACAAAGACAGCCTGTGCCTGGCCCCGCTCTGGCCTGGACTACTGCAAAGGCAAGTCTTCCATGACGTATGGCCTGCGCAGGCAGCTAGTGCCTAGCTGTCCCTCTACACAAAAGAGCATCAGCTTAGCACTGTTTTGGACTGGGTTGTGTCCGTTACTCTGCTCACCTTCATCTGCTCATGACTGTGGTACTGTTGATGTGTTCTAACCCTGGGATATGTGTTTTCCTTCAAGCTGTCCAGTGTGTCTTGAAGATGTCTAGAGGACAGGCAGGGGAAGTGAGATGAGGTAAGGCAGTGGTGCAGAGACAGCCTTGCTCTGCTGGCCTTGCAGGAGCTTGGGTAGTCCAGCAATTCATCTGTGCCATGCACCCCATGGGCGGCAGTAAGTGCTCAGACCCACTCCCCCTGTTACTTACTGGCTTTTGCCTGTAAGTGTTGCAGCCTGCTTGAATTGCTGCTGGGTCTTGTGTTGCTGTTTCTCATTTGACTGTCTGAAAATGAGGTATAGGCTGAATTAGTTGTGAGAAGGCAGCCACCAGCCCCTCTCTACTTGGGTGAGGCTTCTTACTCGCATCTGCTCTTTCACACTCTGGCTGCTGTTGACCAGCATCAGATTCCTGTTCTGGTGCAGCCTACTGCTATTACAACAGGCTGGGGTGTGGGAAGCATGCAGGGTTTCTACCTGAAAAAAACAACCCTCTGTGCTGTGTGTGAACTCGCATGTGCCTGCTCTGCTCAGCCTCTACGTGCCCAGGGCAGAAGGAAGGTGCATGAACAGAGCTGTGTGGAGGCAGCAGCCTTTGGGGCTGAGCTGTGAGTCTGCAGTTGCCTGTGTCTTGGGATAGCTGCTCTGGAGAATGAAGGAACCATTACCTCAGCAGACTGGCCAGAAACTGTTAATTTCATGCTGAGGGCATCTTTCTAGCAACAGAGAAAAGAGGACTACTTAAAGAACAAGATGTTCAGCTCTGCTGCTGCTTACAGGCCCACTGCCTCCTCCCTTGTTGGTCTCAGCTCTGCAGTTAGCCAGCTCCTGGCCTGGCCTTTCCCCCTTTGCCCTGCCTGTAGGCAGGGATCTGTCCTTCAGTGGTGCGTGGGGCTCAGGTTGCACTCCTTCTGCCCCTGGGCTGTGGTTCTGCCTGTTCCTGTCCTGCCCCTGCCCCATGGCCTTGTTGAGTTTTTCCTTGAGTAAAGCCTACTCCATGTTGCAGACAACCAGCTCCTCTTCCCGCATAGCCAGAGTTATACCAGTGTCCTGGTATAACTGCTGCCAGTGCTGAACTTGGCTTCTCAGCTGTTGCAGCCTCTCCTGCAGGGAGCAGATCTCCCAGTGGCACAGAGGGGGTGATGAGAGACATGCAGGCTTAGCACAGGTGCCTAGTGGGAATGCTCAGGCCATGCTTACCTCCAGCTGCCTCTGCTCCTGGGCCCTCTCCAGCTTCTTCACCTCCCTGTGGAACTGTTGCCTCTCTTCCTCATAGGCGGCAACTGTCTCCTTCTGCTTGGCATTCTTTTTGTGGGCTTGGGCCAGCTCTGCCTTCAGGGATGCCACTTCCTCCACCTGCAAGAAAAAGGGTAGGTCTGGGAGTGGGAATGGCCAGGCAGAGGAAGCTGGAGCTGCACCCAGGGCTAGTGCTGTGGCTCTGTCCCTCTGCAGCTCAGGCAGCGGGAGCTGCATGGCAGCTGGTTGCATCATGTGGCTGCCCTGTTCCTGCCATCACCTGAGCAGCCCAGCCCTGTCCCGGTTCTGAGGACAATGCCTCGAACCAGAACCCGGTGACACCGTGCCTTGCCCAGACTGCTGCATAGCAAACTGCTCCCGGTACCACTGCACCCAGTGCTGGCAGGGGCGCTGGCAGGGCCTTCTGTCGGCCTCATGCTGCGCTCCTGTGTTCACACCCTCACGTCTCTGTGCCATCCTTGTGCTGCATTCCAGCCACACTGCCGGCCCCAGGCGCAGAGCGGAGCTGTGCTTAGTGCCATGCCCCAGGACGCCTGCGTCCCTCCAGGCCTGGTGGAGCTGCATGGTGCTGCCAGAGCCGGGATCGACCGCATCAACAGAGGCTGCTGCTCCGTGCTTCTGTCCAAAAAGGTAAAAGTAAGAAGAACAAGTTGTCGGAAATGGAATTTCAATTTCTCCACGCCCTTCCCTGTCTGCGAGGCTTCTCAGCATGGATCAATAGTGTTTAGACAACCAGGGAGATTTTTTTCCCCTTTTCAAGCACCAGATCAATAGTGGGAAAAAACACAGCACTGAGCCCTCTGCCGCATGTGCTGTGGCTGCCACACAGATGGGGCCTGGCAGCCCCGGCAGCATGGTGCCTGCGGACAGGGGTCTGGCAGAGCTGCTGGGGGAAATGGGGTCTGAGCGCAGCCCTAACATTGCTCGGAGGCTCAGGGGTAGGTGTAGTGCCCGTGGGTGTGGGAAGGCCTGGAGGAGCTGGCCTGGTGCAGGTGTGCTCCCAGCCCTGGCTGCCTCACACTTACCACACTCTGCATTTCCACGAGTGGTGTTTGAGCTGGGAATTGGTGCTGCTGCGCAGAACCACTGTGCTGAATTCAGCCCTAGTTTCTGCCAGTGCAAGGGAATAGCGTTTCCCAGCAGCACCACACTATGCCGAGCTGTGTTGAACCATGCCACGCTGCCTGCCCTCCTCGCCTGATGCTGGGAGAATGTGGGGCTGAAGCAGGCGCTCTGCGGGGTGAGCCAGCACTGCGGGCCGAGCAGCACTGGGGTTGGAGCCGTCTCACTTTAATTACTGCCGCAGTGTTATTCTTTTCAGTGCCACGTTAATTGAAATTAAACAGCTGCCACATTCTGGCTGGGACAAAAGTGAATCCATTTTCATTCCTCTCTGGTGTAATGAAGACTGACGTGCTGTGAGGAAACAAAGGCAATCCAGCTGCTGCCTCCAGCCACACACACACGACAATTACCAGGGCCCCGTGCAGCCCAGCCTCACCCCAGGGCGCAGCCACTGATGGGCGCAGCGGGAGATGCGGTGCCCGTGTCCTGCGGGAAGCACAGGAACACCGCAGCGAGCCCGGATGCTGAGCCCAGGCCCTGGTCCTGTTTGTTGAGATGAGTCCCAGCCATGGGGCCGTGTGTAACGCTGCCCCTCTGCCTGCCCTTGCTGCTGGGGTCACCCATCTCCATGGGACCACCCATCTTGGTGGCCTTGGTGGCTTCAGCCCAGCACCGAATGCTGCTGGCAGCCCCACATGGCCCTAGCACCTGAGCAAGGTGGGAGTTGAGCGAGGCGTCGCCTCCCAGTCTTACTCCTTCCTCCTTTTTAGGACCAGGCGTGTGCTTGTGATGCCATTCAGTCCTTTAAGATATGCAAAATGAGGCGTTGGTGCAAACCTCATTAACACCCGCCTCCAACATCATTAAGATGTTTCCAAGAAAATTAATTGAGAGACTCATTAAAAATAAATTAAGAAAAATGCGTTGCAGAGCGCCTGCTCCGAGCTCGTAAATCACGGCCCAAAGCTCCCGGCTGCTGCGCAGGCAATTAACGGCGGCCGATTTGTTTTATCCTGACTGCGAAAATTAGAAAGCAGACGTGGAGATTAGATTAGGGACGTCTGTCAAGCGGAACTTGGAGTGAATATTTTAGGATACTAAATAGAAATCGGTAAAACAAAGCCAAGACTCCATTCAGAGCAGGTGGGCAGAGGTGGGGGAGCCTGGCCCTGGCTCTGTGGGTCCCGTGCCACTGTCGGGTGGTGTGGGCTGGACAAGGTTCCTCACAGCCATCCTCACAGGGTGGTGTTTAGAACAGCACCCATGTTTTTGCTGCACTCTGAAAATCAGGAAAAATCTCTGGGTAGGGAAGGCTTTAAATCATTATATCCTTTGTTGTCTTGTCTCCTTTGTCCAGCCAGGCCCAGTGCCTGTGTCCCGAGGTCCAGGTCCCCGCACACTCAGCAGCTCCAGGCAGTGCTTTAGAAGGATGTCTGTCTGGGTATGCAGAACATTTCATAGCTTAGAAGTCTCCTGCACTTTAACTGCCGTTCTGTGGCAGCTCCTTCCTTGCTGTACCTGCCACAGCACTGAGGGAATGCTGCCTCTGAACCATCGCTATGTGTGATTTCAGTTAAATTTCAGTATTTATTGCCCATGCTAATAATGTAATGTTCTGAGAACCCCATCTGGTTGCAACCAACCGACTGGCACCACCACAGCGCGTGGGCACTGCTGGAAGCACCTTTGCGAGCAGCCGCCTTCCCACCAGTGACCTGGCACATTGATGCACATGGCTTGCCCAGCCTGTCCCAGCGCTGCCTGCTGGCTCTGCGTGGCCCCCAGGACCGTGTGGTCACTGAACCTGTTCCCAATGAAATGTGATGGAGGAAATGGAAAGGAAGGTTTAGTTCAGAGCAAAACCACTATCGCTGAGTATGAGCAACCCCTTGGAGCACACGGGGGATGCTGCATTCCTGCAGCAGACAGAGCACATACCATGTGGACAGAAAAAAGGAACAAATGGTTGGATGGTTAATGACAAATCCATGCACACACAGACTGGGGAAGACCAAAGGAGGTGGCTCACCACCACAGAGCTGCTGGATGTTGCGATGAGCCAGGTGCAGGCAAATGACATTGCGCCCTTGCTCATGTGAAGCCCTGCTTTCAGGACTCCACCAACACCCCCTCAGCATGCGGGGCTCAGTGATGCCGCAGGTGTGGTGCATGGGACGGGAGCGGGGGTAGTTAGCTCATCTGTCTGTATGCGAGCCATTACGTGAAGAATAGTGTCGATAACAGAAGGCTCTTAGATCTAGCAGGTAAACGACCGTGAGTTGGAATAGGCCAAATTTAAGCTGGAAATAAAGCATATGCACTGATAGCTAATCTCAGCAGAGTTAACCAAATACTGCAAGAGCTGTGCCACCAGTGGGCAATTAAAAATACAGTCTGGACGGTTGTTTCCAGTGCTGGTTCACCTCAGTACTGACTCCAAAGCAGGGTTAATTCTGTGGTCCAGCAGAGGAGCGGGAAATGCCATGTTGGTTCACTGCTCCTTTGGTGCCAGACGTGCTCATCACTGGGGTAGTTCGGGGGCACTTCGCTGGGTCTGTGCTCCAAGGGGCAATCCACGCAACAGGAGTGCTGCAGGAGATCGTGGGCTGAAAACTCCATCCAGGTTCCAGTGCTGCTCAGGGCAACAGGTGAGCAGATGCAGTCACCAACACGGTAACACCACAGCCTGGCTCAGTTCTCTCCAAAACACGTCTGTTCTGCAGCTAAAATTTTCCATGCTGAGCCTTTGCCTGAAGATGCACTTAATTCAAATGTTTGATTAACCTCCTTTCAACTATTTCTGAGTTACGGAATGAGTGGAAAAATACTCACATGTAAGAACTTACTGGTGTTAAAAATAACTCTAACCACAGGAAAAATAGCTGCATTTTTTTAAGCTTAACCAGGCTCCATCCCCACAGGGCCTCACTTCCCCCGGAAACAAACACTTGCAAATACAGCAACAATGCCTTTGGGTATGCTCAGATGGTAAAGCCTAAGCCTGGAAGTGGGTGGAGAGCAAAAGGGAAACGGGAAGGGGAAGAGGAAGGAGTAGGAAAAGGGGAAGTGACAAAGGAAGCGGAAGGGGAAAACGAAGGAAAAGGGCCCCCGCTTTTTCTCAGCCTCCTTCCCATTTTTTGGCTCCACTTCATTGCTTGCCTTTCCACTTCTTTTACACCTTCCCACCCTTTTTTGGTCTCCACTTTCATCTGGTGAAAAAGGGTGGGGGCAAACTGAAAAGTGGAGGCCAAAATGGGCGGAAGGCCACAGAACTATGGAGACCGGAAAAGGGGGAGCAGGCGGTGAGAGGCCGAGGCCGGGAGAGGGCTGGGCGAGAGGTGAAGGCCAAACAGGGCCGGGAGGCCGGAGGGGCTTCATGGCAGCTGAAAGGGAGCCGGAGCCTCGACGGGGGGCGCGGTCAGATCCCCCCCGCCCCGCTGTGTCCGTCCGGCGGCGCCCGGCAGGGGTCGCCCTCGCCCCGCGCTCCCGGCGGTGGCTCCTCCTGCCGGGGCGCGGCGCTGCGGAAGGGCGCGCGGAACCTTTGTTCTCCGGAGCCCCCCGGCCGCCCCCGCCCCGCGCTCCGGCCGCGCAGCCGCGCCCCCGCCTGGGCCCGGCGGGAGCTGCCGTCTCGGTTCGCCGCTCGCGCAGCCGGGGCGCTGCGTCGCTCACGGAAAATGCCCGGCGGGAGCGCGGCGCGGCTCAGAGGCGGCTCCCAGCCCGTGGTCGTGGAGGGGCTGCACGCTGCGGTGTAGCGCGATGAACGCAGATTCCGTCAACGTTCCCCGACCGTATGCGACGGGCTCCGAGATGGCGCCCGTCCCCTCGGCTCCGCGGGGCACCTGGGGGGGCCAGGCCCCCCCGCCGGCGCACGGCCCGGGCAGCGGCGGCCGACGCACGAAGATGTCACGTCCCGGCCTGAACCCGACGGGCGGATGGAGGGGGGGGGGGTTGTCCCATTCCACCCGCAGCGCCCGTTGGGTTCGCGGAAGAGAAAGCAGAGCAGAGTCATCGTCTGCGGAATTTTAATAAGCCGTAAAGGTTATTCCTCTGCCGCTACAGTGATAATTTCCAATTCTCTGTGTTCGCAGGAAGCGGGTACCTCGGCTCTAATCTCATCTGGGTACTGTCTGGGGCACGCTCTGTGTGTTTGGCTGCTGAGGAATATAAACAAATATGAATTATCAGCAGCGTGGCCATAGTCTACAGGGGAGAAATAACGAACGGGGAAAGCTTGCATGGCTTTGCATTCTGCAACGAAAATGATCTCATTATCCTTTCCAGGGACTCAGCCAGCTACTTGAAAAATACTTAGGAAAAAAACACTGCAGCTGTGGGGAGAGGGCCCCTTCAGAGCAGGGAGAAAAAACAGAGCAGAAGGAAACAGCATCAGTGGCAAACATAGGTGAGAGCCCCGCTGCATGCCCAGCATCTGCTGGGAGTCAGCACCAAGGTGGGAGCAGGCAGAAGCACTCACTCAGAGGGGCGTGGGAGGTGATGAGTGGCGGTGCAGGTCAGCCCCAGCCCTGCAGAACTGGGGGTGCTCACCAGCCTGACCAGGAGCTCCTTGGCAGCGCCCACATCCCGGCAGTGCCCCTCAGAGCTGCTGTCTGTCTATGCCAGCACAGCAACCACCTCCACCGCCGTTACTGCATCGTGCTTTCATCTGCCTGTAGGCAGAGAGCATACATAGCTGCATAGGAGCTGCCACGTGTTTCTGTAAGAACTGTGTGCTACAAATAAGCAGAAAGCAGACATACTGCAGGAAGAGGAACGAGCAAAGAAAAAGCAGTGCTGCTTCGGTCTGGTCACAGAATGTGATGCTTAGGTTGTTCCTTCAGCTGCTACCCCACAGGGAGAGGGATGGTGCACCTGGACAGCTACATCAGTGTCAGCTTTGGGGATTTCCTCCTGAATAAGCAGCAACAGTAATGAAGCAAAAGATAAGGGGAAAAGGTGGCCGAAGGAAGACAGAAACTGGAAGGGGACTGCATAAGTGGAAAAGACTCCTGTGGTGGGGACCAGAGGGAGAACCTCCAACATAAAAGGGGGGAAACAGGTGCAGGACTGTAGAAAGAGGCAGAGAGGGATCCTCGTGCCCTTCCTTTCGTTATGGTCAAGCTTCACTCCAACCCTGTAGCAGAAATGCAAAGTCACGGCCTGAAGCAGTGATGGAGCACCTGGTGGGAAGGCAGGGCCAGCCCAGGGGAGCTCAGCTGCAAGCAATGCACCTGAGTGACCAGAAGGAGTGGAGCCAGGATCCACCCCTTCCCAGACCTCATTTAAGGGTTAGCAGTGGAGGTGAGGACATCTCTCTGGAGATCCTTGCCTACCTGAGGCCTTCTAAAGGTAAGCAGTTTCCCTTCCTTTGTTTCTGCATCTACAGCTGCTGTGTTTGGGCTTGTTCTTATTTGCTACAGCCTATTCTCTGCTATTATTGCTGTACTTTCTATCGCATTGTAGCATTACAACTGGCAAACCAGGCAGGTACTTATTTATGATGGATTACCTTAAAAATTTGTGCATTGGATGGTCACTGGGACCATCTTTCCTGAAAGAGGAACTCCCAGGGAAAACCCGGGATTCCTGTGTTCCCTGTGACTAAGTGCTGCTTGGATTATTGGAGAATGGGGACCCATAAGGGATAATGGTTCCATTATTAAATCCTCTTCAAAAATGGCTGACTTCTTGAATAAATTAGGATAAAACTTTTTGACAACCGAGGCAAGAGTAGTAGCAGTATCTGCTGCTGCTACTCACTACTAACTATTAAGGACTTGGATCAGCTGGATCCTTGGATCCTAGTTGAATCCAAGAATGTAAAGAAGGCCAAGCAGACTAAAATCCAACTAGAGGATCTGGGGACTTCAGATCTTCTAGAAATAAGGTCAATAATAACTCAACGGACCAAGAAGATCCAGGGCAGACCAGCAGGGTTGTCACCTGAAAAGAAGACCCCTGCCCACACCACACTGCACATAACAGTGTGCCCACACACAGCCGCTGAAATTATGGTTTTGTTACAGTGGTTTAAACAAAGACTCTGAGAAAGCATATCAGCCCAGCTTTTGATATTATGGGAAATGGGGGCTGAAAGTGTGATAATGAATGGGCCTGAGATTTCCAAACTGGCATCCATTACCACACATCTGGCCCTCAGACAGAGGCTGTATGTGATGGTAATACATAATGAAGAAAACCATTCATTAATTTGGTGGGTAATAGCAGCACGTAGCAACTACATGGCTGAACCAAAGTGATGTACTGATAAATAGCGGTTTATGGACCTCAGTGGAAGAACTCCAAAACTGTATCAGAGAACTAGGGATGAAGGATGCCATTTATGATGATGCACTCGAGAGTCCTGACCTGGTTAAGTTCTCAGCAGGGATGAGGGACCTCATACTACAACAAGCCCCTCCCCACCAGTGTGGCACACTGGTGTCCGTACTGAACCCTTTAGTGGCCTCAGAGGCCATCATCCAACAAGCCGCAGTTGGTGGCTGATCTGGGGGAGACAGAGCACCTTTAGACCAGGCACAATATCCGAACATTGGAAGGAGCTAAGGTCCTCCTCATAACTAAAACCAGGAGACCTGCCCCATGGACTCCCCAATGGGGACTCACAGGAGTATCCTGAAAGCAGCTGCTTAATGACTTAGGGCTGCGGTTCAATTTGCTAAAATTGATCACCAGCCAAATCGTGTCGTCCTCCAGCTACGGGGACAGTTGGAGGACAAGCAAAAGCTTCAAAATCACTCAAAAAAAGCAGGGGTGAGAAGTACTGAAAAAATACCATCAAGAACATGGAACCTGGAAGATTTCCTGGTTCCTAATAAAAGGAAGAAGCCTCCTCAAGTGACCTGGGCTATTATGCCCGAGCCACCTGAGGAAAAATAATTGGCAATTGCACAGTTACTTGCGTGACAGGGGATGCCAGTCCCCTGCACCTAGGGCCCCCAGATGGGACCAGAGGCCCTATGTCAAACTGATATTTTTTTGGTCCTGAAAGAATATACAGCAAGTTATGGCACTAGTTGACAGGGACGCAGAAACATCAATTATTGATGGTGATCCAACCAAATTCCAGGGAGATAGGGTGATGACTGGTGGCTTTCTGTAACCCAGACGTGGTTGAGTCTGGGGGTTGGGCATCTCCCACCTGGGGAGTATAAGGAGTCTATTGCCCCAGTCCTGGAGTATATACTGGGCAAAGACATACTATGGAGTCTGACCCTCCAGACAACCGTAGGAGAGTTCGGACTGAGAGAGAGATGTATTAGTATCCGGGTGGTGCAGGCGATATTAAGAGGCCATGTGAAACATGAGTGTATTTGCTTGCCCATCTGTGCTGGATTACTAATACTAAACAGTATAGACTCCCAGGGGGGCAGGAGGAAATATCAAGAATGGTGCAGGAGCTAGAAAAAGTACAGATCATAAGACCTGCACACAGCCCATATAATTCCCCCATTTGGCCAGTGCGGAAGCCAGGTGGCACATGGAGAATGACAGTGGATTACAGAGAATTAAATAAGGTCATGCCGCACATTCATGCAGCTGTACCCAATATTGCCTCCCTGATGGACACATGGAGTAGGGAGACAGAAACCGGCCACTGTGTCCTAGACTTGGCCAATGCATCCTTCAGTATTCCCATTCATGAAGAATCGCAAGACCAGTTTGCATTTATGTGGGGAGGCAGGCATTGGACCTTTCAGGTCCTGCCATGAGGATACATGCATTCACCCACCTATTGTCATAACTTAGTGGTGCGTGACCTAGCAGAGTGGAATAATCCTAATAACATCAAACTGTACCACTATACTGATGATCTCATGTTGGTGTCTGACTCACTGGAGGCATTAGGAAAGGCAGAAGACTCACTCTCTGTGTATTTACAAGAGAAAGGGAGGGCTATTAACCCCCAAAAAGTGCAAGGACCAGGCTTGTCGGTGAAATTCCTGAGTGTAGTTTGGTCAGGAAAGGCCGAAGTACTGCCCAGGGCAATAATAGATGGGGTCAGGTGTTCCCAGCCCCTACCATGCCAAGGCAGCTGCAAGAATTTTGGGGTATACTGGGATACTGGCGTTCCTTTATACCCCACCTAGTGCAGCTGCTGAGGCCTTTGTATCGACTCACAAAGAAAGCCCAAAAATGGGACTGGGCAGAACAGAACAATAGGCCTTCCAGCAAGCAAAACTAGCTGTTAAACCAGCCCAGGAGCTGGGTAAATTCAGTCCTACCCTTCCAGCCAAACTAGATGTCCATGTAACTCAGGATGAGTTCAGCTGGGGTCTATGGCAGTGACAAAATTCCATTCAAACGCCAGTTGGGTTCTGGTCTCAGGTTTGGTGTGGAGCAGAAGAGAGGTACAGTATGACTGAAAAACAGTTATTGGCTGCCTACTCCGCATTATGGGCGGTAGAGCCAATAACCCAAACATCTGAGGTCACAGTTAAGACCACCTTGCCAATTCAGGGGTGGGTGAAAGATCTGACCCACCTTCCTAAGACAGGGGTGGCCCAAGTACAGACAGTGGCACGATGGGTTGCCTATCTCAGCCAGAGGAGTAGTGTGTCTTTGTCACAGTAGCAGAAATGCAAAGTCACGGCCTGAAGCAGTGATGGAGCACCTGGTGGGAAGGCAGGGCCAGCCCAGGGGAGCTCAGCTGCAAGCAATGCCCCTGACTGACTGGAAGGGGTGGAGCCAGGACCCACCCCTTCCCAGCTGCATTTAAGGGTTGGCAGTGGAGGTGAGGATATCTCTCTGGAGATCCCTGTCTGAGGCCTTCCAAAGGTAAGCAGCTCTTTTTCTTCATTTCTGTGTCCGTGGCTGCTGCATTTGAGCTCCTTCTCATTTGCTGGAGCCAAACACTTTGCCACCCTGTTATTACTGTGCTTTCCATCCCATTATAGCATTACAGTCACCACTGAAAAAAGAACTCCAGAAGATCCGAAGCCCAGTGACTTATCACAGGAATGCGCCAGAAGATATAAGGGTCACTCCACAGGAGGAGTGTCCTGTTCAGGAAGGGAAATATCCCATTTCTGAAGATGCCTGGTATACAGACGGGTCCAGCAAAGGTAACCTGAGCAAGTGGAGAGCAGTGGCGTAGCATCCCTCCACTGACACATCCTGGTTTAGAGACAGGGATGGTCAGAGTAGCCAATGGACAGAGCTGCAAGCTGTGTAGATGGTTATAACCAAGGAACCCAGTGACGGTAGCCTGAATATCTGCACACACAGCTGGACTGTGTACCAGGGGCTCACTTTGGACAGCACAGTGGGCCACCTGGGAATGGACTATCCATGCCCGACCAATCTGGGGCAGAGATCTATAGTTCATATGGAATGTGATTAAACACAGGACTGTACATGTCTACCATGTTTCTGGCCACCAACCTCTACGTTTACTGAGAAATGATGAAGCTGACACACTGGCCTGAGTTCAATGGATTGAGGATTCACCATCTGAGAACATTGCCTGCTGGTTACTCAGAAGCTGTGGCATGTCGGACAAAAGACAATGTGGGCAGCTGCGAAAGCATGGGGGCTGCCCATACCGCTGTCAGATATGGTCCAGGCATGCCAAGACTGCGATGCTTGCTCCAAGATGAGACCAAGACCACTGCCTGAAACAACAGCTCATCCTGCTAGAGGACACAGTCCTCTCCAGCAATGGCAGGTCGATTACACTGGGCCCCTACCTCGGTCTGAGGGGGCAAGATAGGCCCTGACCTGCGTCAACAAAGCAAGTGGGCTAATGCAGGCCTATCCAGAGCCAAGAGCAAACCAGGCATATACCATCAAGGCACTCACCAAGTTGATGGCTGCCTACGGGACTCCTGAAGTCATCAAGAGCGCCCAAGGGACTCATGGTGCAATGGTACAGTGCTGGGCAGAAGAAAACAACATTGGCGATTCCACCTGCCATTTAAAATGACAGGGGCAGGATTTATTGGACACTATAATGGTATTAAGGCTCTGAAAACAGACTCTCAGTCTTTGCAGGGGTGGACTAAGAGACCCTATGAAACCTTGTGGCACCTGAATAAAAGGCCTAGATATGGCAGACCCAGTGCCCTGAAGGTGCTACAGATAGGGTCTCCCTGCTTAGGATCCAAATTATGGGTATCGATAATCAGGTAAGACCTCAAATGTGCTGGTACCTCCCAGAGGAAGCCAAGGTGTATCTCAGAAGGAATCCCTGCAAAAAGGGAGAAAGGGTGACCACAGTCAACAGGCGCAGGTGGAGCTGTTTTAGGAGGCTCACTGCCCAAATGCAGGGTGTATGTGGGCAGCTCTCCTGCCTCTCCTGAACCTGAGCTTTGCATCAGGGAAGAGAAGGCTCCTGCGCTCCCCTGCAGTGCTGCATGGCCTCTGAGGTAGGGTGGGTACTAGAGAGCAGACATGCCTGGCAGGGGACAGGGCTGCAGCATCATGAGGCCGATCTTAATTCATAATGCCTTGTTTTTCAGATGTTTAGCAGCTGTCCTTGAGCTTGAAGACATGAGACACAGCGAGGTGGTCTTAACCCTGCTAAAGTTCTGAGACATCTGAACTTCCTTTATTGCAAAGGTTTGCTTGAAGTTCCAGGTGCTGTAACTGTTCCCTCTTCAGGAGTGAGTGCTTGGGGCTACACAAGATAAAACCAGATAGAGACTGAGAGATGGGTCTGTGGAAATGTTTGCTCAGTGCCCAGGAGCAGTCCAAAAGGCAACCTGACTGTTAAGAATTATTAGGAAAATAATGGAGAGCTGATCAGAAACAGGCCACTGAACAGACCCATAGTGGAAACTGCATCGTGATTACCATATGGAGCTCTGGTTGGCTGCTCAAGAAAAATGGAGTTGGAAGGGTTTCAGAGAAGAGCAACAAGGGAGATCAAATACAGAGAATATCTTCCATATGAGGAAAAAGGATAAAGCCTCTTTAGGCCAGAGAAGAGATGGCTGATGGGAAGTGTGACAGGATTATAAAGTCAAGTTTGGTGTACAGAGGTTCACTGCAGTATGATGTCTCATTATCCCTTTGATATAAGAACCAGTCGTGCCCCATAAATTAGCAGGTAGTGACTACGCAACAAAAAGGAGATTTTCTTTTTTTTTTTTTTTTTTTTTTTTTTTTAAGATGCCCTGTGCTGTGTCAAACTGCTTAGCACAGGCTATGGTGGGTCATCAAGGTTTATGAGCAGTCCAAAAGAGGTTAAATACCATCATGGGAGGAAAAAAAATCCACTTACACAGATTAAATAAAGACCCTATTTTTGCTTCTGCGGTGTCTGAGCTGCACTTCACAGAGTAGTTGGGGTGGTACAGCACTAGCTGTGCCCTCTCCTCACAGGGCCCAAGATAATAGTTTAGACAGGGCCCCTGTTAGAGATAAGATGGTGGGCAATACATACTTGCAGCTAATTGCAAACAATTGTTCATACTTCTCTTCAGTGCTCCACGATCACAGGCAAGGACTGATCCTGACACATCCTGCCCTGTCTCAAGATCAGTTTGTTCTCCACTTCTAAGGACCTGTACCCCAAAAGTCTGGACTAAAGAGCTGCAGTGGTGTGCTCCTGCCCCTAACTCTGCACCGCCACATCAGGATACAGGTCAGCCATACTGATAGTCCTCTTTCAACCAATACTTACTCTTAGGGGTGGCAGAGCAGGCTGCAGTGACAACAGTGTCCCCAGGGGACATAAAGCAGGACAAACCATGCTGGACTGCAGGCACTCCCTGGAGGGGACCCAGGGGTACCATGTTCTGACACAGGCAATGGAGTTGCGTGGCACGCTCTCACTGCACTGAGGGCCATCTGAGCCAGCACACTACTGAGTTCTGTCCTCTGGAGCAGCTCAGAGCATGGCACGATGCTTAAACAATGGTGAAGAGGGATGCAGTGTAAAGAGAGACACAGCAGGAGGAATGCTGCAGTGGCTCTCTGCCGCCCTTTCAGCTCCTGGGCTGGTGGCTCCCATGGACTGTTATGTCAAATCCTGCTCTGACACCAGTATTTGCCTGTCACTAGCAACTATTTGGTAACTTTCCAGCAGGCTGGCGGCTTACCAGAGCTGTGCAAACATGCTACTCTTTTGGTACTGTTTTTTTTTTTGCCACAGCAACTGGCATCTGTCAGGAGCTGGTATAAGAACCTACAACAAATTGCAGAGATTTAGACAGAATGCAGGGCATTCCTGGTGGGCACAAAACTGCTCTATTGTTTCTGCAGCACACAGAAGCAGGCTCTGTCTGATTGCTGTCCCAGTTCCCCATCTTCATGTGGAATTTGTCTAGGCAGCTGCCATTCCTACAAGGGAAGTGCAGATGAATGACTGCTTTTCATATTACATAATGCGATTCCAAGTACCCCAGTGCCGATATATGATCCCTATTCCAAGAATCAAGTACCAAATTGCTCTGTCTCATTCTGGAGTAATCTACCAGAGGAGAAACTGAAAACAAGATATTTGTAGCCATACTGAAACGTCACAGTCAATTTTAAGCCTCTTAGACAGTATAATATTGACTGCAAGTTCCTGCTGAGGGCTATCAACTGCAGTATGTGCCAAGCGGCAGGGAACACCCTGTGCCATGCCTGCGTGTGTCAGAGACTTCGCTCTGCCAGCAGTGTGACTTAGAGCAGAGAGCAGCCTTCTGTGATTTCCTATCAGCATCCTTCAAGATTGTCATCCAGCAGAAGTGATCTGTGCAGCCACAAGGTGAAAGGCACTAGGAAACAGCATCATCTTCAAAACACACAAAGGGATTAGCACAGTCTGAAAACAGCACCATGCTGTCCTATGCTCAGGTGTGGAGACATGCTGCCTGCTGGGACCCTGGGGATGGAGCAGGCTAGCCCTTCAGATGTCATTCTCAGGTCAGGTGCGCTTGTAAGCGCACCCTGTGTCGAAGTAAGTGCACGTTCTTGTAGCTTAAATAGTAATGTGACTTCTCACCAAGCACCTGCTCTCATGCTGCCATGGTGCTTCAGAATGTCTGCATGGTGGAATGGAAGAGTATACCTTAAATAATTGTAATTAAATAAAAGCAGTGGTCTTTTTGTACTCCAGGACAACAAGGCACTGGTTATTCACCATCCCTGTATGTTAGAGCAGCAGGCAGTGTTTGGTGCTGCAGCCATGTTTTGGCAACATGGCTGACGTCCTGTGCATGCCATGCAATGTCTGAATAAAAAACATAATTTCTGTCCCCAGCCTGCCCTGTGCTTTTGTCCCATCTCCTACCTGCCTTCTTCTACAGCTGCTCCATTGTCTCAGAGTTCTGGAAAACCTCCCAGTGTATGAATGGATGGGCACACCATAGGTCTTGAAGCATCCAGATGAGTACCCCTTCTGTTAATTCAGCTCTTTCTTACAGCTTACCCAGCTGCCCTCACAAGGAATACAAGCCTGAGAACCCAAGCTGATCTGCCCTGGCACCATGCAGAAGAGCTGATCAGCTGGCAGTACTGTCAGGTGCATTTTTGGTGCTGTTTCTTTTGTCAACTGAGGCAGTACCTCTGCTTTGCCATGCACGTCCTATTTCGCTGCACACGGTTCTCTGCAGGGGGTCTAGCACTCACAAATCCTCCATCTTCTTATCATGCAGTGATTCTCCGACTTTTTTTTTTTTTTTTTTTTGTATCTTCTGCTGAAAAAAAGAAAAGGCCAATACTGAGCATCAATTAATGTTCATCCAGTATTTTGCTTTCCTTTCCCTGTTAGATCATCCTGTTTAATGGCAGAGCCTGGTGATCAGTCAAATGTCATATTAGAAGCATGATTTTAACAAGGGCAGCTCTGCCCAGGCCTCTTGCACATGGTAACCTTGGGTTCAGCAAGTGGAAAGTGGGGGGTGGGGGGTGTCTCTGCTCTAGCTTGGAAATGCTCGCCTATTTCCAGGTCATTAGCGCAATATCAGAATTATAGACTACAACACTTCTATTCCTTTCTTTCACTCTGATTTAAAGACCATCTACTGAAGACTCTCACTTCAAAAAAACATCCAGAAACTTTCTAATATCAAGCAAAATGCCTGAAGAATAAATTGCTTCTATAAGAAATAAAGCATTTTAGTTCTGCCACAAGCAGGAAGGTCTCTCCAAAGACAGCTCCATCTTTCCTGCTTTCCTCTCATTTTCTTTTGATGCACAAAGACTGCATACTGCAGTGCTGTGACTGGATTCAGCTTCGGAGCAGTGTAATTGTAAATATTCATCAGAATCCAAGCTAGTTTTCCCACATCTCTCTTAAAGACTTTGCAGCTATACAAACAGCCGTGGCTCTGCATTAACCTCACAGCCTGGAGGCTGCCCATTTCTCCACAGCCCCAGACTGCTCCTTCAGAAGCCACATGGAGAGAAATCAGGCTTGCAGACCATTTTAGTTGACGCTCCATCACTTTCTTCATTCCCTCTAACATCTGTGTTGTGGAGCTGGCTCTCAGGCCCAGGTGCCTGGTGGGGTTTCACCTCAGTGCCTGCACACATTACACAGTTCATCATCACCTGCAGTTCCCACTGGCTGTTACAGTTGTATTTCTAGCCCCATAGAAGCTACTGGCAGTGCTGGGATGTCTGTGGGAGCTGCTCTGTGTCCCAGTATATTTTATGTGTGTGCTCATTCCACTTTCCCACCAAGGACCTATGATCCAAGTGGCTGTTGCCCCACAGACAGGTGTAAGGCTCTATGGGTGAGCAACACCTTCCCAAGAAAACCGCACCACCTTTGGTTACTGAGAAGAAACCAGGTAGATCAACTGTTGATAGCCAGCCAATTCTAATTCTCCAGTGCCATGACTGCACTCAAACACTGGGCAGGCAAAGAGCAGCAGACTCCTACAGCCATCAGGGAGCAGAGGTGAGACCTTTCCATCAGTCAGACCCACTCCCTTACATTGCCTGGACCTGCCACTGTGCAGCAGAACTAAGCAGCATCAAGCTGATCTCGCCTTCTAGGTGGTCTTTGACAGCTATCGTGCAACTCATTTGCAAAGCAGCACATATAGGAAACTGCACACAGCTAAGAATGGAAATTGAATCCAGAAGTTCTGATAGCAAATCTACACTCCCATCTCTGCCTCATCTACTCTTACATTTACTACTAAGAATGGAACTGCAATGCTCAGGCCAAAGCCTGAGGCACAGCAGCACGTGTCATACAGATGTATGTATCAGAGCCTTCGTCGCCCACTGACATCCTCCAGGCTCTGCTTGCTCTCTTCAGCATAGGTTATGTGTTCTGTCTACTGGATAACCCATGGCCAGATAAGGAGGTAGTAAGAGGGGAAAAATCCAGCTTTCTTTCCACATGCAAGTTCCTGAGAGCAACTCAGCAAACAAGGCACCCAACAGCTCCAGGTGAAGCACTGCAAGTTGCTAGATGTTTTGCTAAAGAGTAGCTCAGAGACTATCAGCTGTGCAGTTCTGTTGAGCAGCACAATTGCCTGATCCTTGCCAGTTCAGTAAGGGCCCTGGCACCTGGTCTCAGACCACGGCACTGTGCCCTCTGCTCACCCTATGAAACACATCTTTACTCAGGAGCATCCCAGGTAGCGGCCTGTTTTGGAACACAGGAAGGAGCACCAAGTCATCATCCCGGTATATGTAGGTGAGTGCTAAGGCTGCTGTATGAGGGATCAGGCAGCTCTACTTACTTGTCCTTTCAGAGAGCCAGAAGGGGACAGACCCTGTATATTGAGTCCTCCAACCCACAGCATCAGTACAGAGAAGAGAACCCTGTTCCCTGAGAAGAGAGCTGAAGGAACACCACCCACTAGTAAGGAAGACACGCAAGGATAAATTTACCTGAGAAAACATCAAATGAGTGTGCTCCTCAGCCAGTCTCCTGTGAACGAGCCTGCAGAAGCATAGGAATGAGGTGCCAAGAAAGAGGGAAGAACAATCCCACAGATCAACACTGCTATCCAGCACAGGAACATGGGCAACACAGCTTGAGATAGGACACCATCTAAAGCACAAAGCAGGCGTTGAGTCTCCTGGAGGTTAGGTGACCCACAGTAGGAAGCAAGCATCCATCCAAGACTCAAGCGCAGTCACTTTTCTAGAGAGAAGAATCACCCTGGCAAACGATACGTTGATAGCACACGAACGCTAGAGGAGACTCTACAGCAGGGCTCTGAAGAAGACAGCTGGGTTTCAGGGTATGAACAAAGCTGGGTTTAGGAAATGAGCAAGGCTGGCATGAATCTCACGAGGTTGATGGCCCATCCTCCAGTTCTGTGACAGGCGAACCTACAGGTGCCTTGTCTTCTGTTCATCTGTCCTTGAAGATCTCCTGTGATGCAGAAACCTCAGGCCCCTGGCAGTCTGTTCATCTGCTTTGTTCTCCTCTCCATTAGAAGCTGTTCCTAACCTGAATCTTTCTTGATGCAGGATACGCCCATTAGTTCTTGTGCGTGCCTTCATGGACATGGAGAACAGATGGCTTTGTTCTTCTTTCCAGGAGTTTCTTACATGCAGCTGATGTTGTGATTTTCCTCAGTCACGCTGGAGAGAAAAAAAAATAAAAAATCAGCCAGATCAGAAACAACAAAAGAAAACCTGTCTGGTGGAACTCACTGCCACACAATGAGACAGCAGCTATGAGTGCCCTCTGAGATAAAGTAATGAGGCCTTTGTATAGATAACAGCTCCCAGAGTCAAAACAGCTTTGTAGAGAGAAGTGCCTTGTCCTGAGCATGAACCAATCTCTAAATCAGCCTTTGGAACGAGCTGCTCTAAGCCACCTGCTGTAAATTTCCTGCACCTTTCTCTACAGCTGCTGATGTTGGCTCTGATAAAGACACACTGCCTAGACAAACACTGCAGCAGATCTCCTCAACCATTCACAGGTGGCTGGGATTGCTTTGGCAGGGAGAAACTTGGACCACATTTTGAGCACTCAGTCTGACATGTGAAAGCAGAGTGCTCTCCTGAGAGCAGGATGTGATGCTCCCACTGCACAACACCACCCAGAGCATGTGATGGCCCAAAACAGATGCTTCAGCTCCATACATGAAGAGAGGGCAGACCTTTGGCTGCTGAGATTTCCCTGCCTTCCATGGGTTTGGATGCCCTCCTATACCTCTTAACAGCAGGTCTGTGTTTCATAGCTGAACCTGGAGATAGTACAACACTGTATCTCTCTTAGACAGTTTATACTGAAAGATAGCAACTATGTGTCACAGCCTGATCTGCTCTTCCTGTACGTGCCTTTCTGACTTCTGAGACAGACCGCTCAGGACTGAGGGTCAGATGATGACAAAGCAAGAAGGAGCCTTACCAAGCAGTATGTCCGCATACAGCAATGCTAAACTGTGCTGCAACTGACCTTCAAGGCTGTGTGAAATGCCACCCAGATCAGCTATAGGTTGTTGCCCCCAGCCCTGACCCAAAATGCTGAATTTAAGTCACCAGCTGACCTGTACATGCCAGAAACTAAAGTGACTTCTGTCACCGTTATTCCAACCTCTCTCAGGACACAGTATTGCTCCAGACTCACAAGAATACTTTTGTGCCTAGACCGAGGAACAGTCTGCTGCAGCTTGCATGCAGAGTTTATTCTAGGAAAATCCATCCTAGCCACAACAGACCTGGGAGAAAGGACAAGACAAGGTGTCAGAAAAGCATTTCCCCCTTCTTTTCCTGCTCCAGTAGATCTAGGGCCCACACACCACCTCTTCTTGAAGAAACTGTCCTTTTTGTACCCTTTCCCACCACAGAGAAAGGCAGCTCAGGAGTAGAGACTGCTACTGTAGAAAACCCAGCCTCCAGCTGAAAAGAATGAACCTGGAAGCCTAGTCCTGCACCCACATTGTCATGTGCTGGGGCTGGATGATGAGACATCCCAGGGGCTCCCTGGGGGCTCTGCAGAAGCTCACCCTCTCCCAGGTACAGCACATTGCCTCTCAACAAGCTGCAGTGCAATCCATGACTCCTTTGTTGGCTCTCAGGGGAGGGAATGGACCTCTCCAGTGTTAACAGCTCTGCAGGACCTGATGCCCAGCCTGGAGCACCAGCGGGACTCCTGGCATGGTGTAACACTATAAAGTGATGAAAAGCACAGCAATAATAGTGGGGTAGCAAAGTCCTAGACTGTAGCAAATAAGGATAAGCCCAAATGCAGCAGCCACAGAAACAAAGGAAAGAATCTGCTTACCCTTGGAATGCCTCCAGTAAGCAGGGATCTCCAACAAGATACCCTCACCTCCACTGCCAACCCTTGAATGAGGTCTGGGAAGTGCTGGATCCTGGCTCCACTCCTTCTGGTCACTCAGGTACATTGCATGCAGCTGAGCTCCCCTGGGTTGGCCCTGCCTTCCCACCAGGTGCTCCATCACTGGTTCAAGCTGTATCTTAGCATTTCTGCTACACATGGCAATACACCAGTCTTGTGCTGCACAGCCCTGGTGCAGGGAAGCCTTCCTGGCATAAGCTGAAAGCACCCCTGCAGCTCCATTTTTCAGAGCAGTGAGAGCCATGTTCTTTGGAGCTCTGCTATGATGATTTATCCAGGTCACAGTGAGGACAGCCGGCTAACTGAGGTTAACAGCTTTCTCAGTTTCATTTCAAAAAGATATTAGCATGGGGGCTGTTTTAAACAACTACATGCCAAATCCTGATTCATTCACCAGGAGAGCTCATGATCAGGTGGGGGTCTCAGCTGACTGGCAGAGCCATGCTGCTTGCCCTTCCTTAAAGAGCAGGACTATAACTCATGTTCCTAGTCCTAAATTACACCTGACACTTCAGGCTGCAGGCTTCTGGTACATCCATCCTGCTACAGGCATCCTGGGACTGCCAGCCCCAGGAGCACAAAGCCCCCCACATCAACAGATCTATCAGCAGCCGCGTCTGGCTCAAAACCTCACCAGCACATGCAGAAGGACAGGACAGGCACATCCCGAGGAGTTCTAAGAAGTACAATTAGTGAGGAAAGGAAATTGAGTCATACACAAGCAGAAACATGCTGGTGGGCCACAGCTATCTTGGACCATCAGGAATGTGGAGGTAGAAAAGTGCTCCTGGAGTGGGACAGTAGCTCTTGGTACAAGTTGTGAGGGAAATGGAGAAAAGGGGAAAAAAAATGGCACTACTGAAGGAGATGGGAGAAGAGATCATGCACAGCCAGGTGAGTCTGGAGATGTTTCAGACTCCTAGCACAGCCAGACAAGGGTGGAGATCAGATGTGATAGACTGGGATGAGGAGCTCCCCAGGCAGCTATAGGAACTGGAGTGTCCATCCAGCTGGATGGGGTTGGAGGCTGGAGAGAAGCTTGCAACATCTGGGGATAGAGATGGGATGTGAATCCCTGGGAGAATCAGAAAGGACTGCAAACAGTTCCTGCCACAGCAGATTGGGGCTGGGTTTGGCAGTGCTTCCTGTGCAGCCAGTTGGAGATGGAGATGTGACGAGAGCTTTAAGCAGAACTGGACAGAGACAGAGCAAGATGTAAGCTGGCATGGTGGGAAGGACTGCCCAGTTTTTAGTCAAAATCTAGCATTCCCTGAAACTACATAAATAATAGAACTGAAAGCAACAGGACAAATGAAAGTATGGTAAAGGCTGACAGAGATGATTTAATGCTGGGATTGTTTCCCTAGTAAGAAAAAAAAAAAAGACTGGGGCCTTTCTGTATGGGAGGAGGACAATGGAAAGAAAACATAAAATTGCAAGCGTCACATAGAAGGTGACCAAAGAATGACTGGTCACAGTCTCTTTCAATAAAGCAACAGGAAATGTCAGGTGACCATTCAAAATAAACAAAAAGAAGTGACTCTGCATCCTGCGTATGGTTAAACAGTGGAACTTGCTGCTGTGAGACACTGCAGAAGCTAGATAACGTCTGGGCTACAAAAATAGTTTGACAAATCATGGATGAAAATTCCTCAAGGGCTGTTAAACACAAAGACTCCAGCTTGGATTCAGGAATCCCTGTAACCACAGAGATGGGAGAACATCTTGGGGCAACAGCACAGCTTCTCCTTTTTAACTCTTTCCAAGGCATGACATAAGCTGCTGTCAGACACAGAGCACTATGGAGCACTGTTCTGACCCAGAAGAACATCAGATTTTTATGTAACAGAGCTTGATGTGCTTTAATTGGGAATTTTGTAGGAGAAGGGTTAGAGCTGTGTTGTTATATCTGTCACTTTCACACCAAAACCAAGCAGTTAAGACTCACCTGAGCTCAGCATCAACATGTGGAAGGGAAAGGATGGGAAGGGAGTAAGACAGAGTAACTGTAAGAAGAAACAGAAGCACGATTCCTCCCTGCCGTGCTCTCCCTGCACACATCCGTGTATGGATACCCGTATGCATACGGAGAACAAAATGTAGGCACACAACAACGCACTGGCAGATTCATTCATCCTTCACCATTCATGCACACAAGCAGACAAAAGCATGCAAACTGCCAGCAGCAGCCTTCTCCAGCGGACAATCTGAAAACAGGCTTGCAACATGCAGTTCTGCCCACACGCTGTGCTGTCTCTTCACACACTTACACACAGTGAGAACAAAGGATGACATAGCAGTAGAAGAAACAATATCTAGTTATGTTCCTTCAAATGAAGTGAACATACCTCACTATCACCAAATTAAGTGAAACAAAGCATTTCCACTTTGAGTAATAAGGAGAAAAGTACCACGCAGATTCTAAAATGCTGCCCTCCCTCTGGACAAGGCAGCTGTGCTGAGCTCATTCTGCTGTGCAGCACGCTGAGACTTGATACTCCAGTACCAGTAGCATGTGGCTGATTTAGTCTTCCAGTACAACGAGAATATTGCACTATAAAGTTTTTAAAATAGACATAATTCTTCTGGTTTAAGGTGTGCTGAAAGAGATTAGAAGCAGGTGCCATGGAGGAATGATGCAGATTAAGCAAGTAATCCTGCACAGATTTTCAGGATCCGCTCTTTTCATGTCCCAGAATCTGTTTGCCATCTGGATCTGATCACAGCCTGTGGTCAAAATCCATTAATGACTAAAGGTGCCTGAGTGGACATCAGGCAGACAAATGCACGGCTGAGCCGACATGTGAGTGGCGTGCTCTCCCAAGCCAGATTCGCATGCAGAAGGAATGTGCAGTCTGAGCAGTGTGACTCCTGGCAGTTCCGAAATACAGGGATCGGAGGAGAGGAGCTGTATGAGGGCAGGGGACCAAGCAGATAATAGCACAGAGATGACAGGCACAAACACTGCTGTGCAGGCCTTCTGTCAGGTCTGCAGGGCAATGAGGGTACTCCCATTGCAAATGTCTGCTCGTCCGGGAGCAAACTAGGATTTCAGCCACACAAGCCTCTGTCCTGGCTCACACACATCACTGTTACACAGCTGGGACAGCGTGTCCTGTGAGGTGTGGGCTCCCTCGTGTTCTCTACCAGCTGCCCTCTCCCCTTCTCTCTCAGGAGGTGAGCAGCAGGATCAACATGCAGGATGTCTGTGCATTACAGCAGTCACACCCTCAGACAAGTGCAGTCCAAGCACCTATTCACAGTTAGTGGAGCTGCAACCATCTCCCCAGTTCCCTGGACTTTCCCTCCTCACTGTCAGTTGACAGACTCCACGTCTGCATCTTTAGCCCTTCCTTATGCTGTCATTTAGACAAGAGCAGCAGATTATTACCACTGCTGTGAATGCATTAAATAAAGTTCCAATCCTGGCCTGCCGAGCCAGACTGCGCTGGCATCTTCTCCTACCTGTGTCCGAGCTTCCTCCTGCAGCTGGCGGTGGCCTCCAGCTCCTGGCTGAGCTGCTGGATCTGGCTGCATTACTGCTCCGGTTCTGCCTGCCTCTGCCTCTGCTTGGTCTGCAGTTGATAGATCCTCTGCTCTTGAGCATCCAGCTATTGACCCGCCCAGGGAAAGAAAGAAAAAATGGAAAAAAAAATCAATTAATACTAAACGGCTTAACAAAACCCTGAACAGCACAGGCCTGATGCTGCTGGGGGTGGGGATTGTCGGGAGGAGACACCCCCCACACACCAGCTACAAAAACCTGATGTTCTGGGGACAGGAAGCCAATATGGTAGGTGTGATCGGATGCACGCCTGCAGCAGCAGGGATGTGTCCCAAGAAGGCTGAGAGACAGCTACATGGGGTGTCTGTTCCTTGGACACAGAAGGAGTGTCTGACACTCTGGGCCAGGAAGGCAGAGAGCAACTGAGCACACCCAAAGTTATAACTGATGGCTGAATAACCAGCGCCTGATCCAGCCTTGTGCCTCGACTCCAGGCTCCTCTGCCCTGTGCTGAAGGCCCTTCCAAACACTTCCTCTGTCAGCAAAGGGGAAGGATGCGCAGTGCCTGTGGCTGGCCCGGCCCTCCTGTCCTGCTGCAGCAGCAGTGGCCTCAGAGGGCTTGGCGTTCTCACTTCTCAGCATTCCCACTTCTTGGCATTCTAGCTGCAGAGGGTTCACACCAGGAGGGAGAGGGAAAGAATCAGGAATGTCAAGCAAAAAGCAATTAGCATGACAAGATGCAGATATTGATCCTCGAGCGCTGGCAGTGCTGCTGTGGCCCTGCGGCAGAACAGCTCCCCTGACACTGACTGCTGCCTCGGAGGCACTGCTCCTCTCTGCACATGGCAGTGCAGGAGCACAGCAAGGGCCTCTCGCGGCTCCTGCCCTGCTCACAACAGGAAGGCAAGAGAAAACAGTGCCCACGTGGCCTGAGAATTGGTATGCTTGGTGCTGCTGGCAGAGGCGGTGCTGTGCCTGGCCATGACAAAGGGCCACAACACACTGCAGAGCCATTGCTGCAGGTGAAAAGAGCACGCTGCTTTCAATTCTCATGGGCTGCAGGAAGCAGATGAGCTTTTTGGGGAAAAGGACACTCCGCATCTACGGGATCACAAGGATGAGGTAATGTGCAGGGCACAGGCTTCTTGCCAAGCCTGGACTGCAAGCAGCCTGGGCAGGAGGAGCACCTCGAGCTCTGTGGGCCCATGGTGCTGCACTGAGCCACATTGCCTCAGCTCTCCGTGCCTTCCGCTGGCTCTGCTGCCCACACCCACATTGCTGCGAGGCATGGGGGGCCCTGCCAGCACCGAGGGTACCCTACAACACACACAGCCACTGATGGCCCTAATTATTGTTCACTGTCTTACTAAACCTAGAGAGAATTTTCATATTAATTAAATGCTGATTAGTAAAACGTATTTATTGAAGACCGTCACCTAGCTGTCAACATTCAATAAAAACATTAATAATCAATTTGCATGTAATTAACATTAAATGACTTTAATGTCTACATTAAAGTCATATTGGAGACACTGTTATCAGCGCAGTGGCCTGCATTCCTCCAAGCCATACTTTGGATGCATTTAAACCATTCAACCCCACAATGAGAAAGGTTACAGCCGTCCAGCGTGATGCACACTGACAAAACAAAGGAAGTGTTTAAAATCTGAGTGGATCTAAGTGCGTGCGCATGTGTTTGCATACCTGTACGCTGCAATGGTAAAGGACACCTCTGTGTTGAACATGGGGTGCTTTGCACAGCTGCCCACAGGCCTGAAGCCATAGCTCTGGGACTGAGCCCAGAGCGTAACACTTTGGCAGGCCTTGAGCCCCTCCACCACTGCTGGGGAACACCCAGAGGGCTCCTTGGCAGCTGGGAAAATGGTGAAGCCAGAAGTGGGCACAGAGCAGCTGGCTGCCACAAAGAGAGGACAAAGAGCAAAGAGGTGGCAGAGAAGGAGAGAACCCAGGCAATGCTTGTTCTCTGTCTCTGGGAGTGCAAGGAGAGGCAAAATATTTAAATCACATCTCAGCACTGCCTGGCTGGCTTCAGGAACGGCACCAACGGTGCTCCAGCCAAGGGCACAACACCACCTGAGGACTGCTGGCCATTCTCCAGGCTGTGGGGAAGCACCAAGCTGTGCAGAGAGCACCATGTGGGGTGGGCAGCCGCAACCCCTCCAGCCACCCCACAGTGCTGGGCCCAGCAGCAGGGCCTCCAGGGCCTCTGGAGCTGGTGGGACTATACACAGCCTGGCAGCCGGGGCCACCCTCGGCACCACCCAGGACAAGTCTCCCACAGATGGGGCAGGCACCGGGCCAAATGGCTTGAAAGATAGGGCCCGCAAAGCTTTACCCACACAGATAATCTGAGATGGGCTGGAGACCGAGAGGAGCTGACACCTCCATAGCATGCAGGAAAAACAACCCCTGCCAGCTGTGAGGCAGGTGAGCGTATTCTGAAGGCAGAATAATGCCTGGATGCTCAATGTCATGAGGCTCTCTACCTTCCAGGAGCAGAAATGCCTGCAACAACAGGAGATGTCACACGGCTACTTGAAGCAGCATCCGCCTGTGGGTCTGAGGTAGCTGAAGGGATGCATCCTGCTCAAAGCAGTGCTGCCCATTGGATCTTGCCTCCCTCACCCAAACCACTTGGAGCCAAGCCCGCCCTTCCTTCGGCCCCACACAGACCCACGGAACGCTCTGCTTGCAGCAGGCAGAAGATACATGGTTAGGGTGAACGCCTCCCGCCCCCACTCCTTCTCCTCTCATTTAAGTGGAATCAGTTGTGCCATTTCTGCTTTGCTTTTCAAAAGCAATTACTTTCATGTCATTTCTACAGACATTCACAGAGAGCAAGAGAGTGAGGGCTTGATTATCCCCCCTCCCATCCCCGTCCTGTGGCTTCCGCAGTGGCGGTGAAGTATTAAATTAAATGAGGTGTCTATGGAGCAGCGATGGTTTCAGGTCAGAGGCACTATGGAAAGCTGTATGCTGCACTGCTCCTGTATATGTAAATGGATATATTAAAACCACTGATGTCAACTTGCAGCACTCATCTCCTCTGCTCTCGGGTGATCAAAGCTGATTGCAGAGGCAATTACTGCAAAGGAAAAGAAAATCACGGCCTCCTGCTCATCCCTGAGCTACCGGAGTTTAATTGCTTAGTGTAGCTGAAGCTGCCTCTCCATCTCCCTGGTGTGCACACGCACACATGTGGGAGCAGCGCGTGCCTTGAAACACAGACGGGAATGGACATTTTTGGGGATGGGCGATGAGAAGTACCCCAAGCAAGGGGAGACCACAACATGAAAAATAATGATGCTTAAAAATGAATTAAACCACTACAGGCAAGGCTGTATCTTAGCAAGATGCTCGATCGATAACACCAAAAGAAAATCAGGGCAGCATAATACATGCCCATGAGCCAGCCTCTTTTTCTCTGCTCTCTGGTCCTAGATTCACAGTAAGACTTCTTCAGCCTTTTACAAATAGTAGCCAATCAGACTCCCAAAGCCTTGGGACACAGAGCAGCATCGAGACCCCTGTGATATGGCTGGAATGACCCAAATGAGAGGCACTGGGGCCTGACCTGAGTCCTTGACTCCTCATTCGGTTCTCACTTTTGTTTTTTGCATGCACTTATACATGAGCACCAGCAAAGCCAGAGGACATTTTAAATGTAAGCACAGCATTCGACCAAGTCACTGCCCACATGGTTTTGGGAGCCAGCCCAAGCAATCTGGGTGCACCACAGGTGTCAGTGCCAGTCAGATGTCAGCTCTGGGGGCTGACCTCCCCTACCTCCATCTAAAGGGCTTCTGCTGCGTGGAGAGTGGGGTCAGCTGGGTTCCTCCCGCATGTGCCCTCCAAACTGCCTCCTTGCTGCTGCATACCAGCACCTGTTTGCACGCTGGTCCACCACTGAGCAGTGTGTGCAGCTGCCCCAGCACCGGCAGACCTATTGTTATCTCCCATTATTGCTACAGACCAGCTCCTGACATTGTGCTGTATTCCAGTGGGACTCCACAGGCAGGTACTCGTGCACCCCACACAGACAAGGCTTGCAGCGGGTGAGGTGAAGCTAACAAAGGCTGAGTCGTGCTGACCTCCAGGGAGGCATGGCTCATGTGCACACAAGGCCATTCAGGACTGTTATCTTGCCCACAGGCAATGTCCACAACTAGTAACAGCAGAGCTTAGGACATGTTAGTAAGCACATACTAGTAAACACATGTTAAAGCTCTGCCTTGTGCCTGAATAGGTGCTGACAGATGTGCGGCTGCTGTGTAAGCATTTATAAAACCGCTGTGCTGGCCTGGCCAGATGGAGGTTTTCTGTACAGCTATATTGGATTAAATCACTACAGCACCTGATCAAACAGAAAGGCAGCAGTCTAGCAGAAGCCTTGCTCCCCACACAGCCAACATGACGCTTGCTGGAGGACAGGAGAGACAGCCAGCACTGGCTGCTTCAGAGTGCCTGGCTTGTACCCGCTGAGCCTAGCAGGCTGTTTGGGTGGAGCAGGATGCTTGAGCAGGGAAAAAAACAACTGAAGAGACCTTGCTGAGGAGGAGCACAAACTGAGACAAAGCCTAGGCAGTGCAGAGGAGCATAGCTGGCCCTCTCCTGCTGCAGAGCAGCCGTTCACCCAAGTGCTCTCCTCTTCCAGCTGGAGGCATGCAGCCGGTGCAAGGGCCATGTCTGCCAGCAGGACCGCATGCTCTGTCCTGAAGGGTGCACATCCCTGCAGCTGGGAGACACCTGGAGAAGTGCAGTGGAGAAGGGTGCAGCCAGTACTGGGCTGTGCCGCCAGCAGAGCATGTCTGTAGGATGCCACAGCTATCAAGAGGCAAGTATACAGAGCAGCCCGGAGACACTGATGCTTCCCTGTGACTTAATAAGAAATTGGAATCAGCACCATTAAAGCAGTGTAATCGTACTCACACAAGGCAGACCCGCCAGGAGCTAATTCTCTGCTGTACTCTTATTCTCCCAAATGAATGCACACTGCTCCCAGCCTCGCTGGGCTCAGTGGCTGTGTGAAATAGCCCTCAGTTCAGCTTGGAGAAGGACAGGCAGACCCAGAGAAACAAACACTGCAATGCATGCCCAGAAATGAAAGCCAGCCGTGGCTCCCTTTGCAAAGGCGATGAACTGGAACACCTAATGCTGAGGGCAGAGCAGCCATGCAACGGCATCATTTGGGAACCCTGAGTAGCTCCCAAAACATCAAGTGTAACATCAGCATAAGTGCTAAGCTACTTTGTCTTCTGAATTTTTAACCCCTTTGAGGGTTTCACTTTTGCAATTTTCTCCCGCAGCCCTAGAAGGTGAAGTAGATTTTATTTATTTTTTAAACAACAAATGAAGCCTGGCACTCTGTTCTTCCTGCTTGATTCTACGGCTGGAGCTTCTAGAAGCCCCCAGAAAATCCCCAAACCCAGGAAATAAACCCCGTGACCTGCTCAGGAACACTGGGAGCTGTTGGCACTGCCAGCCCAGGGCATTCCCTGCCCACCCGGTGGGCTCTGCCACACGTCCTCCTCCCTTCCTTGTGGACCTGTGTTTTCAGCCCAAGGATGCAATTCTCCGTTTTTTTTTAATTTATTTTTTATTTTATTTTTTTTTATGAGCTGTCTCTTTTTGTTTAGCTGGGAGTGCTCAGAGCCCTTCCCCCACCTCCTCTTCCACTGCTGGTTTTATTCAATTCAACACTTGAGGGAACTGCAGATGAAATGTCTCTGAATCTAAATTGCCCGCAATAGATCTAACAGCCTTTTTCCCTCTCCCCCCACTCAAACTCTCCTCAGACAGAACACTTGAGCTCATTGTCTCTGCCTTACTGCTGCAAAACACCAGCACCAGCAGAGGAACTGAATGGGAGGAGCTCAGCACCCACAGTCCTCCCTTGTCCAAGCAAACAACAGTGTGCACCAAGGGCACAAGGCACCTGCCCTAATGGGAAGGGTGCAGTAACAGACAGGGCAGAGGTGAACTGTTTCCAAAAAAAGAGCCTGAGTCCAGAAGATTCCTGCATGCGCTTGTTATGTTCTGCTCACGGCCACGTGTGCAGGGCACCACTGACAGTGACATTACATGCATTTTACAGAGCACAGGCACTTGCTACGGCCTCTGGGGTCTCCTGCATGTAGACAACTGACTCTCTAGGTTAAGCACAGGCTACTACAGTCTCAACACCACACACAGACACCCAAAACAAACCTATGCCCACCATGCCTGGGGGCAGCAGGCAGAAGCCTCATAGCACATGTTTCTTTAGAAGGCACCACCCAGAGCATGGAGCAGCAAATCCTGATTGTACCTCTGCAATCACAGACAAGGGAGTGCTGTGGCAGTGGCCAAAGGGCGAGGAGGTCATCCAGGCTTAGCAGATAATAGCTCCAGCATCTGCCTGATGAGATGGAAAACATGGTTCTTTAAAATGGGGGAGAACTCTCTTGCTATTGGTTGTGCCTTTGTGCCAAGCACTGACATGCTTTGCATGGGGCAAATGATGCCATGCAGCCAAATGGCATGTGAAAGGACAGGAAGTGCACACACTCTTTGTTAGGAAGGAATTTAGTACAGTTCTCACAAAAGAACTGTACATCTCTGCAGTAAACAGAGCACATCTGCCTCAGCCTTCCTCTGAGCTCCTGCAACCTCTGGACATGTCACCAACAGCGCTGGTACCGAAAAGGAACTGCTGCTTGTTTGTGCTCTTGCCCCACTGCTGTCCACCTCCAGGGCTTCACCCTCAACCTCTGCAGTAATGAGTGTGGCACGTGGGATGGTGGAAATGGCACCAAATCCTTTGTTAAGGGAGTTCTGTGGGCCCCTTCCGTTCCCATCTGAATGGCCTTTCATTTTCTCCAGTCCGATGTTTGCTGATTGTTCGTGCTGTCTGGAGAAGCTTTGATTAAACCTCTTAATTTTCAGCTAAGCTTTTTCTTTCCAAAGGGCAAACCCTTGACCTAAGAGCATAGAAAAGTGGTCAAAAGGAAAAATAACAAGGCAAAGAGGAAGGAGGAGTAAAAGCTGAGAGATGCAGAGGCATTAAAAGCTCGTCACTACGGAGAGAGAGTCCTGCAGCGGTTCTGGCAGGCAGCAGCCTCCACAGAGCTCTGACCACTGCAGGACCAAACACTGCAGCTGCCCACACTGCTGCTCCGCTTGGTTTCCAGGTGCCCCTAAGTCTGCCTCATAGTGTCCAGCAGGAGTGCTGGACAACAGTGCTTCCAGTTTCCTTGCAAGGGCACAGAGGCACTGAGCTACTCTACCACCGCGTGCTATCAGTGGACATGTCAGGGCTTGCTTCTAACACTCCTGCACCCCATGCTTGGCAGAAAAGTACTCAGAAGATGCCTTCTCGTTTCAAACTATTCAAGAGGTCAGGCAGAGCAGAGCAAAGACCAGAGAGAGTAGCAGCCATTTTCTCTTCAGACAAGGACAGATCTGGGTAACTGTGAGAGCCAGACTTTGACAAGTTCCCTTCTTGTTTCCTTGACATCCACAGAGCTCTGCCTGGTGATACCTAATCCCTTCCCTGAGACATGAACACAGACTGGTTGCAGAACTGCAGTTACAGTCACACAAATGCCATCACCTTCAGTGCTGGGAAAATTAAATGTTTTTTGCCCTTTGGCTGCAGAGAGAAATATTAAGATGTAGGCAGAATATTACTGAACAATAAATATTTTCTGGGTGTAGAGACAGAAAGTGAAATGATAACTTTACAAGGTGTGAAGTACTTCACTAATCTCAAAAGCCTGTTCATCCTGAAACCTAAAGACAACAGTTAAAAAATGTCAACATTGCAATTCCAGTGTTATTTGAAGAAAAAGTCCAGACTGCGTTTATTCCACCACTGTGGATGATACCCATCTGCATACAGATATTAAAAAAGACAACTGACCTCTGTCCTGCTCCCCACGTCTTCCAGTTTTAATTGCAGCTCATTCATAATGCACAGATGGTCAGTATAAAAGTCTCCCTCATCATGAAAGCATATGTTGAGAACAAAAGCAAATAAATGGGGTATAAAAATAAACATACCAAGAGGCACCATGCTGACTGCATTATAGATTTTCATATTTAATTAAATAAAAATCCGCCTTTGGGTATCTATCATAAAAACAGAGTCCTGCTCTGGAAGCCACAGCCTATCTCAGATCTGCAGCAGAGCTGGTCGCTGCGGTATCTGCACTCCCAGATGGGCCGGGATCGCTCCATTGGCAAGTCAAGATGTCACTGGTGCCTCACCCCGCCCCATGGCAGAGGGGCTGTGGCAGTGTGCAGTCAGTCCCTGTGCTGGGGCTCTGTGCAGTGCCTGAAGCAGGACTTCTTACGCTAAGTCACGTTGTATAGGAAGACACAACACGAGGTTCAACCAACAAAGGAAATCAAAAGTAGCATGGATGCATTTACCGGAAAGAGCAAGAAAAGCGTCGGCTTTCTCCTCAGTAGAAGGGTACCGTTATTGACATGTGATGCCAAGAAGACCAGTCCTTCATAGCATCTTGCTCTTGTTGACCTTTTAAGGTCAACAGCATGCAGAGGGCTATCATAGTTGCTACCAAGTACAGAGAGGCAGGATTTCATACTCAAACAGGAGTAGAATACAGTTTGATACTTTCGAAGTATCTGGATCCAAGGAGTCCCAGTATAGGGTATGTAAAGAATTGCCTGAAGCAGTTTCTGTGCATTTAAGACCTCATGAGCTATTTACTGGAAGACTGAAACAGCAAACAGTGTCTGCCTATGAAAAAGAAGTAGAGGAAAAATGAGTCAGAGAATTATAGATCAGCCAGCTAAGTTCTAACTTCTGGAAAATCAGTAACTAAACAATTTGTAAGTACCTGAAGATAACAAGGAGATGGGTAACAACTAACGTACTCTCCTGCCTTTTTACAGGCAGCAAGCACAAATAGCTATGGTCTTAATTACATTAGGTAAGAGGTTAAGAAAAACTTTTTAGTGGTAAGGATAGTCAGAACTAGAATTCATCATCTCAGGCTGCAGATCTGTGAGGCCTTCATCCTTAGAAGCCCTCACTACTGCCACTCCTGTCAGGAATGGCACAGGAAGCCAAGATGGACAGATATAACAGTTTCTCATGTGCTTCTTGTAGCCCTGCTTTTCTTTCACCCAACAGCCATGTAGGAAGAACTTGCTTTCAATGACAACAGCTGAAGCAGTTGCTGAAATGTCTCAAGCGCCTAAAGCTAAGTCACAGCGAAGGAGGGTGGGAGCCGTCTACTTACAGGATGTCAAACTGCTGATATTTTCCTAACCTTGACTTCTGCAAGGAGTTGTGCATCAGAACTAAATAAAATGCCTAACTGCAGACCAAAGGGTGTCTCTTTTGACAGCTCAGCAGGTGCCTGAACCAATGGATGCCTAGTTTCTGCTCCAGCAGGCTTACAGGTGATGTCGCTTGTATGAGAGATGACTCCCAACACCACAAATGCAGAAATGTCTCCTCTAATTAGAGTTGCCATTTTAAAATGCTCAGGACAGTTTATTCAGGGTTGCTGAGGATTATCCTTCCATGAGAGCTTTCAAACTGCAAAGAGAAGCTACAAGACGAGAAACAACTGCAGCTCTCTATAAGCAGCATGCTATGGGACAGCAACATCACAGGTAATATTTGCAGTATCTCTGTCTACTTTATTTGCTGCAAGCTCAAGAAATGTATGCAAACAACTGATAATGCAACAATAAAGCTAGTGTGCTGGAGTGGAAACTACAGGACAGGGATAGACAAAGAGCTGGGCTTCTCACATGGAGAACAAGTTCCAGTGCAAAACACAGAATATTAGAGAGCTCACTAGCTTCTAGGGCTTCCTATTGCATTTCAAAAGGATTCCATGGGCTGTTTCAAGCCTGGATGACACAATTATAGACTTTGTCTCGCTCAAAGATTTGCAGAAATTCGGATGTCTCATTTTGCAGGTCTTTAGGCTCTTGCAGCTTGGTGTTCATTACTCAGGAAGACTAGGAAATGCGTCCAGCAGTAGGCTCTCAGTTTAGAACAGAAGCTTTAGGTTTTGAAGACAGGAAACTTCTTGGCCTGTTTTTCTTCTCCAACAACAAAACAAAAAACAACTAACTAGTATTTATTTCATCTTTTCGATAAAGGTTTGGAAAAAAAACAGTCAGCAGGAAACTGATGCAAATCAGAAAGGAATGCATGATTTTGAAAGGCTGAGATGGCTATCACACATCAGTCAGTCTAGCTTGGGCAGAGAACTCAGGAAATTTGGGTTTATGAAACCTATACATTTTGCACTGAAATGCTGGATCATTTCCCTTCACCTCATGCAAAGATCTGAGGAAAATAGCTGCCGTGGTCCTGGTAGCTATGGTCATGTTACCGTTGAGCTCTAAAATTAAAAATTAATTTAAAAATTAATTAAAAATTAAAAAATATCTTGGTAAACCAGCTGCTTTTCATATCATTACCAATGCCATAAGACAATCCTGATTACACAACTGTGTCTCCACGGAAGCAGCTGTGAAGTTGTCTGCTGCACTGACTGACTGTGACTGCAGGCAAGTCATTCTGTAACCCCGTGCTGAGAGACTGAATAACAAGCAGAAACGTCACTGGAAAACCTTCAAGAAAATTGTTATCAGTCTATCTTGATATTTCCTGAGGAAACAAATTCCCCATCTCTTCTCCAAGGATGCATTTGAGACACAAACATGAGGGAAAGGGAAGATTTGATACACATGGCTGTATCATCTGTGCAGTTCCAGGGGAGGCCTGTGAAGCCTATCTGATTAATGCTCACTGGAGACCATGAATGTGCAGGAAAAAAAAAAAAAACAACAAAGTTGAGGTCCATGGCTTTTGAAGTTAGTGAGAATGCATTGATGATTTGCTCTAGGGACAACTGGGGCATACCGGTCCATAGTGAAGACTTCAAGGTACCTGGATGAAAAAGTGCAAAGCACTAATAACCACAAACACGGTGTCAGAGCCCCACTTCACCACCTCCATGGCTGTGGCTTTAGCGAGAGAACAAAGCTTGGCTCAATCCCCCTGGCCAGGCACTAGAGCTGCCTCTCAGACACTGCCCACCAAGCCCAGCGCTTGGCTGCGCCGCTTGCCCTGCAGCTCAGCCCTCGCGATGACAGTGCTTCTGAGCAGACAGTATCCCCAGCACAAGCTGCCCCTTATTAAACACTGCTTTGAACCCTGCTTGAGCACCTGAGAGAAATCACTAGTCTGGAGAATGACTTGCTGCTGAGATAACGTGACTCAAGTGAAAGGAAACAGAGTGGACCCAGAGATTATGAAAGCAGATCACAGGAAAAAAAGCTTCAGGGAAGCACAGTGCAGCAATCAAAAGATGCCAACGTTACCAACACTTTATCAGACCCCTGGGCCAAGCCAAGTGCCCAAGATGAGGGGCCAGATCCTGCTGTGGAGTGCCCCTAGCTGCTCTGCATCACGAGGGAGCTGCTCTGGGCAGCAGCAGCTCCGCAGGCTGCGGGCAGCACCCTGTGCCAAATTCACACCCAGGAAGGGCCCAGTGAGGCCCAGCACTGCGCGGCTGCTCCAGCACAGATGGGCTGAAGGAGCGGGAGATGGCGGCAAGGCCGTGAGTCCCAGCCTGCTTCCAGAGCGCTGACGGGAGGGTTTAGAGGTAAGATGAGAATATATCACACCAACAAAATGCGAAGATCGGAGGAAAACCTTAACCTCGCTCTGCAAGTCACAATGGCTTTGTCAAAATAAAAGTCAGAGCAAATCCTCCTCCCACACACCTTCCTGCTCTCGGAGCTGTTCAAGCACAGACATTTTCTATTAGCTGCAGACTCTGCATGCATAAGGGAGAGACTCTGGCATAATATCTGCACAATAGCACCTCCATACAAACACTGTGCCAGTAATGGGAAATTTTAATGATGTAAAGCAGCAAGGTCACACGATGTGTCCAGGCAGCCCTAGGAAAGGCGCAGTCTCTCCAGATATTACGGAGGAAAGCTCAGAATTGCTCTTGGTTCATTAGGCTTTGCCTGAGGGGTTTTCTTCCACTATTAACTACAAACAAGGTTCAGGTTCTTGTTACTCAGTTTCGTGCATGCAATGCAAAAAGGTGAAGAGGAAGGTTTACCAAGAGCCATTTGTAAATATGCTAAGACAATTCAGAGGCATTGTTTAAATCCATCAGACATCCTGTGTAGTAAGTCACCTTAAACAAGAACACTGAGAAAGCTCTGTCAATACAGCAACATCTTTTTCAGCACGGAACTTTTACATCAACACTGGCAAAGAGCCTGTGCATAGATTACACACAGCAGAACATACAGCACAATTTCTTTCCCTCTAGGCACTGACACTGTGTTTCCCTGCAGCCTGTCTATTTCTCCCAGCTTTATGACCCCAATGAGATGAGCTCTCACTGTTTTTTTCCTTGTTACATTTTGATATTTCAAAGCATGGCCTGCTTCTCACTCCCATCTCCCTGCTCCACATTATTAATGAATTGGAAAGCAGACATCATTAGTTTTTGGAGACCATTTCTTTTAAAATTTACAGAACCCTTCATCTGAATCCCTAGAGCCAGTCTGCTGTTCTCATCTTAGAATCTTATTAGCATCATATCTCCTGGATCCTGCCATGCAAACTGCATTGCTATGCACTTTCTAGCACTTGACCCTTTTGCGGACGGAATTAATTTCCTCTTTGAAGATAGAGCAGCATGCTGTTGTGCTTGTTAAAGAACGAAAACTCAAGCTAGAAGATGAGAAACACGCAGATATTCTCAGTTAAATTGTAAGATTTTCTACAGGAGGTTGAGAAAGACTGGTCAAGAGAAAAAAATAGACTGATGACACTTTTTTTACCAGAAACATCTTCTAAAAGAGCATGCAAATAAACTGACAATATTCACTGGGAATTTTGCTTTATGATGTACTCTTTTTTTATCCAGCATCATTGTCTTTGTCTGTAACCTTCCACATCCTCCACCTGTTTCTGTGTGTAAAATACTGAGATTTTGGTTGTTAAATTAATGTGAATACTACAAAGAACCAGAATCCGCTTCCTGCTTGGGGCAATGAAAAGGTGCTCAAGCTGCATTAAAATGCATAAACAAAAAGAGCCCTTGCAAAAAGAGGTCACTCTCTACAGGAATAAAATACCTAGCACCCTGAATACACTGATGTCAGTACAACTAACCCCTCAAAATGCCCAACATTACATTAGAAAATTTAAACTGTTTCTTGCTCCGTTTGCTATTTTTAGTTCCATAGCTTTCTGCCTATTGAATAATTTTGCCTTCACAATTTTGTTTCTGATGTGCAGTTTTTAGCAGCAATGCTTACTATGACTGTTGCAGAGGTAGGTTGAAGTCTTAATCCCTAACATAAATTCATTAGGAATATGCTAATAACGAATTGTATACGTTTATTTTTAAGTAACTCGCAAAAGCACAAAACCAAAGAGCACAGAATATCATAGAGAGGCTTAAGCCTTAAACACCAAAGCTACCAGACTGGACTCAGGAATCAGAAGGAGCCTGGACAGCTCAAACACCTGGAAGCAGGCTGGGTCACCAGACCGCACTGATGGCTGACTGGATTGCTATTTCCCATGGCTGCGCTGCAGTCCAAGTGAAAGGAGCTGGGAGGGATCCAGCTAGACTCACGCACAGCAGGGAGCCACAGCTCCTGGGCAGTAATCCCGGAGACCCATCAGTATGGTGAGGTCGAAAGAAAGAAGAAAACTTTCAAAGCATGGTGGGAACTGGAGGCAGGTCAACTTATTCATAAGACCTCTGCACATACCTATCCTGTCCACTAAAGCCAGCCCAGAAGCCAACCCAGGACACGTTCTTTGCTCTGAAGCTTGGATCTCCTTTAACTCACACAACTGCCAAGTCTTGATAACTACACCTAGGCATAACAGTGCAAAAACCTGATGTGTTTTCACACAGGCCACAGTCTGAGTAATACTGAGTGAATGAGTATCATGTCCATCACCTTATCCTTTACATGTCCTCCAAAGGAGCATGAGAACTTCTGGAGAAATGTGACAAATGTGCTCTTTGTTTACTACCCGTCTTCTGAAAAAGTAGGGAATATTCATACAGAATTCATCAGGCAAATGGCATTAACAGCAGCAGCACAAGTACCAGACACAGACTGGCAGAGAGCTTATGAATAGTACGATGAATGATCTGTAGCAAAAGCCATGGGCAAGAGCTAGCCATTAGTCTAGGGCTTAGTAATGCACACTTCAAGTACATTACTCACCAATCCATCAGGCAACCTGCTAAAGAACTGAGAGATTCCAGCACTTTTAAATTTGTAACGCAGTGGCTGGCAGCCTGCACTACATGCCCTAGGTTACAAGGGCATGGAGAAAGACAATTCATTTTGTGTCATAGCCAGTATTTCTTCTTCTCCTTTTCTGTGTGTACTTAAGAAATGGACCTTCTATTACCTGCAGATTAATAGCAGAATAATCCTCTGGTGTCTCTGTGAACATCAACTACTGAGGAAGGCTTTCAAAGAACTACCAACCCTTGCGGTTTTCATTAACTGGACTAAGTGTGGAGACGTGTGTGAGAATGGATTTGATTTCTTAATTCAAAAATAGTGCCTTAAGTAGAACAATTTTAGGAAAATGCTACAATTACGAAGTGCTTTTAGAAAACTGGATATGACAGAATTTAGGTTGCCAGCATAATTTGGATCTTACTGTATAAGCATGTAATATGGACTCCAGTTAATGATCAGATAGTGTCCTGGATTCAGTCAGCCATAAAGTGGATAATGTAGACAGAAAAAGTAATCAGTCAGTATTTCCTTTTCTCTCACACAAATTAGAGTGCGGCCCAGCTTGTGTTTACTGCACACTTTTCAAACCTCACACAGAACACTGCTATTAATTTCCTTGGGGAAATTTCTATGACATTCGTCACTACCTAAATTCTTCAGGAACACTACCTAATCTCAGCACATCTATGAGGAAAGATTTTTATTATTGACACTTTAAAAATGCAGAATGAATGCAGAGAGTCAACTATTAGATGTGTCCCCTAATTTTAGGTGCCTGATTTCAGCTGTCTACTTCTGATCTGTGCAGCTCTTAACAACTTTACAGCACTTCATACGTTCCAAGCAGAACTGTGAGCTCTCAGCAATGCTACAAAGAAAAACCCTCACATTCCACACAGAAAACCTAGACCATAAGCACCGCACAATGAGCTGTCGTCCACGAGTGACCCGCTTTGTCCACCGCCTCGTAACACAGAAAGCCCAGGCCGCACCTGTCTCTAACAGCAATTCAGTTCCAACACAATAGAAGGGTGCTACAAAGGAAGGGAAGTAGATCGCTCACCCGTATCAGAAGATTCTGGGTTCACAGGGACCAGCTCCAGCAAGCAGGGATCTCCAGAACAAGACCCTCCCTCGGCGGCAGTCAGGCCTTCAGTGAGGCCTAAAAGGGGTGGAGCCAGGCTCCCGCCCTTCCGGTCACACAGTGAATTGCCCTCACCGGTGCTCCCAGGGCTGAGTGACTCAGCAGTTCCCATACATATACCAAGAGAAAAAAAAAGAAAAAAAGGAAAAAAAGAAACACACACACACACAAAAGCAACCAGAAAATATCAGGCTTTAAGTGGGCAAAAAAAAAGTGCCAAACAACCAAAAGGAGATCCCTTTAATAGAAAAGGTCAATACTAACTTTTATGTGACAATCTAAGCTATTATTGCATGGGAGCTAAACATAGCAGCTTCAAACATTTAAATGGCAAACTGACTTTGAATACATAGTTTTAAGCCATGCACATTTTTAATCTTACCTTGCCACAAAGTTTGTAATAATGAACATGCCAAACCCCTCATATCTAACCTTGTCTTTGCCAAGTACAGCTGTGTGAACATCCATTTTAACTGAGACACATATTTATGGCTATGATCAGAAATAGGAAATGCTAACCATGACCAACACGATGGATTCATGTTGCAGTAGGCACCTTAAATCTCTGATTTCATTAATTTTAAACACTCAGATTTGCAATTCAAAATCATGGACATATTTTGGTTTGTTTTCCTTGTCTGGAATTAGTCTGGCAGGAAGGAGGAGAGGGGTGAGGACCTGAAGGCATATGCTGCTGACAACCAGCAAATGGGAATCAGGAGATCAGGAGCAAGTTGCCAGTGACAATGCAGAAAAAGGGAGAAGCTACGAAGAAAAAAAGATCCACACGCCAGGGGGTGAGAACAGAGGGTGGGAGACAGAAAAATGGAAGAATGAATGAGAAAGAATGCAAGAAAAAGCATGCAAGCATGGCAGAACTGAAATCAGAGCCCTGTCCAAAGTAAAAACAGCATCGCTTGCAAATCAGTTTAAAATGATTTAATCCAACTTTTGCAAAATCTAGAGCAAAGTCTTAATTTGGGTTCAGAATAGCTTAATTTGGTAATTAATCAATGCATGTGCATGCCTCTTTTAAATGACAATCAGAATATTTAGACAGGATTTCACACCAGTTAAGTATTTCATTTCTAAAGACAATTCATGTTTTAATATGGAGAATGCATCAAAGAAACAGCAAATACAAAGAACAAAGCACAGAGAAACCAGAAAATTCTTAGTTACACAAATACAATCAGAAAATCAAGGCTAAAACACTGCAAAAATCCACAGGATTTCTTTTGATCTAGTCTAAAGGGTCTGCTGGCCTACAGAAGGGGAGGCCTGGGCAGAGTCTGTGACTTAGTTCCTTCCACCCACAGAACACGCTGATTTTGGAACTTTTTGGGCGTTTGCATGCATGGCTGAGAAACACACCCGGACATTCACACCTTGTGCTTCAATGTATACTTAGCAGCTTATGGCCTTTGCAAGGGCTTAAAATATTCTAATATAGGACAATTCAGTAGGTATTCCCACATTTTGTGGGAGAAGATCCTGCAGATGTGGTCTATGTTTGTTCTGCAGCTCTGTGCCGGGCTTGGCTGGCTGCATGCAGGTGGAGCTGCCAAGTAACCCTGGAGCAGTGCCTGAGCACTTGCCAAGCTGTGCCAGACACCTCACAATGCCCATGCTGCTGCTCTTGTCTGAGTTCTGCCAGCACATTTCCTGGTCACTTCCTGCATTTAAAACCCCTCAGTATTTCATCGATTGCTTCTGCAATTTCTTAATGAAAGAGAAATGGGAGGTGCAAATGATTCATTTAATAGAATAATCTGTGTGGATCTGTATGCTTCAGAAAAGAAACAACTCAGTCTTGCTTGCAAGACAAACGCGCTTCTGTTGGCTCCTGCTACAGTATGAAATTTTTCCAGCCATTTCAAACGAAGGTACCGCATTCCTACCTGTAGAGGCACAGCTCTCTGCTCCCTCCTCATCCCAGGTTCTCCCCCTGCCAGAGCTCCTGCTTCCCCACCACCGCCTTGTTATGGCCAGGACTGCCTGCAGCTGGGCTCCTACCAGGCAATCTCACCTGCAGCTCCAACTCCACCATTTCAGCCATGTCATGGCTGGGGAGCTGCAGTGTGTACCATGTGTCATCACCTGGGTTTCTTCCAGGACTGGGCTTCTGTGCACCGATCAAGCAGCTGAGCACAGGAACAGCTGCACTGCTCTGAAGCTCACTGACTGAGCTCAGGGTCACCTGGGGCAGAGACTTGGTACTTCTTTTGCCTTTTTCTGGTTGTGATTTGCTTACCTGAATTGAGTATTTGACCAACAAATAAGTTGCTCTTTAGAAACCACCTGAAACCTCAGTTCTTCTTGCTTGATTGTTTGCCCTCGTGAGGCTGAAGTAAAAAATAAACCAAGCCACTGCTGAAAAAGTACAGTGGAAACCTGAATGTGGCCTTGGTGACTGAGTCAGGTCTTGAGCAGTTATAGAGAAAGTATGTGAGAGCCAGGTTCTGCAATAGGGCCTTTCTGTGCCATCTGGGTTATGCACATGACAGAACACGGACTTCAGCCTTTGGTCACATTCCTTTCCTGAAGCAGACCAACCTGGGATCTTCAGAGAACAGCCTGCTCCTGTCAGACACAAGACCCTCTTGACTGAACCTGTTTGAACCATTCAGCACATTACCGTCTCAAGGAAAACTTTAGTCCTGCCTCACCGTGCTGATTGGGCAGAGAGCTGAATCCAGGCTGCAAGACCTGGACTAGGGAGATACCCATATGTCCTGGGGCTCCAATACCAGGGCTGCAGTTCTCCCTATAGAAATTAGATCATTCCAGCTTGCTTTGAAGCTGTGGGCTTCAAAGCACCAAAGATGCCATTGGCTTTTTTGACTCTCTTCAACGAGACACTCAGCTGCCTGCAGCTTGTGCCCCAGATTCTGAGACCAGAGAATCAGGAATGAATCTAACACATGGGCTCCATGTTGGAAATATGAGTCAAAGCAATAGTCATGTCTCCGTGTTATAATATATTAATGTTTGCAGTGTGCAAATCAGACCCAGAGATGTAATTTCCACCTTTAAAATTTATTCTGTTTCTCTGTTGTCCCTTGTCCCTTGCTCTTTCTACTTGCTCTCAAATAAGAGAGTCAAAACTGTAAAGAATGACTCAAGGTATCAATGAAGACAGAATTAACAGAAAAAGCAGACCTGGTATTGTAGAGGACCGCTCCCTAATCAGCCACGGGGTTATGCAGGTTTCCACCACTGTGGCAGAAATGAGGAGGGAAGGGCATGCAACAAGGAAGAGGGAGCGGTAGGGATTCACCTTGAAGGCTTTCATGCGCATGAACTCACACACACGCAGAACAAAAGCAACTCTGCTGTGCCTATGGGGAACTCTCACCCTCAGGCTAACCCTAAAGCAAGCATTAACCTACTTATTGCACCCCTAGGCAATTTGCTGGGTGAGGAAGCTGACTATTTGGGGAGGAAGGTGAGTAGATCTCAGATATTCTCTGCACAATATCCCTGTCTACTGCTGAAGTACAGCACAGTGAAGGCCTGGTCTGGATCACCTGTATCAGGTCTATTGTTCTGCCCACTCCACATGTGGGGCAGAGAACAGGGACATGACCACCTGCCCTGCGCACGAAGCACCCTCAGATTTCACCATCTGCCATTGAAAGAGCAGCACACCACCTGTCATGTGGGAGAAGTGCCACGGGCTCTGCCATGGAGCTCAGGCTCCCTCAGGCTTTGCAGGTCAAGCAGCATTTGTCCTTTCTGAAGATTTATGCTGTGCCTCCTGTTTTCTCTTGCTTACCACTGAACTCAGAAAACCTGCCATTGGCCTGATTGTCGCTTTGCATCTTCAGGAATTGCCATAAGTGCTTCCGTGCAGACAGACGACTCCAGATTCAGTAGGTATTGCTGTCAGTTTTAGCACCGATCACCATGCTGCTGCCCTTGAAATGTACATACGTGGATGCTAGAGCAGACCATCACCATCATTGTTGGTCTGGGGACAGCACCATGATTAGTCAAAGGCAACGACAGAGAAAACCGAACCACTGAGCTGGCAAGGGAACTAGGCGACACTGAAACAGGGCAGCAGGACAGACAAAACATGAGAAAGAGTGACAGATGGCATATGGCCCTGGGCGAGCAGGAGCCAGGGCCCATGATGTGAGCAGGAAATGGGGTGGGCAGACAGGTGAGAAAGGGGAGGGCACCAGCTGAGAGCAAGTCCCCGAGCTGCAGCATGAATGCATAACTAAGCCAAGGCTGGCCTTCCCTGGGAGCTTTCGGCAGTGCTTGTGGCACTGATCGCCAGCAATGTTTATGTACTTTGCACTTGGGATTTTGTGTTTAGAAAAGGAGCACAAGGTTCCAAGAAAGAATAACCACAAATAATTCCAGCTAAGTGTCTAATCCTACGAAATCTGTTCCTTCGGTTACTGAAACATAATGTAAATATTCAGCTGAATTTTATTCCTCTAAGATATTTAACCATTTCGTTGCCAACCAGAGTTACGTCTACAAACACAGACCAGTTCCAGTGACCATGGCCTGCCAAAGGTCGTAAACAGGACCTTCTGATATTCAAGACCCTAACATCAGGCTGAGCTCTGAGAAGGGTCCCGATTTTCACATTGGACTTTAGCACCTTGCTTTGTTTCTCTCACGATGCCATTCATACAAAACTGCTCCATTTCCTGTGTCTGCAGTGCACAGAGAGTATCTGCCTGTAGCACCTTTGATATTTCTAATCATGCTGTACAGTGTCATCTCACTGAAAATTTGTCTCCATTTGAACCCAGGCCCAGTGCCCTGACTGCCATCCTCTTTTCACCTTGGCCAGGAACAAAGGAACTGCACGTTACAGCCTATTTGTCTGACTGTGTTTTTCGTACATATTTCTCTGTCCTACAAGTGATCAGCTTGCTTCCATTTAAAGCCCGCAGTCATCTTTAATCTACTTAGCTGGGATTAATGAGAGATTTGTTAAAGATTTCACACACTTTGCTTACAACTGTTGTTATCTACAAACACTGAGCAATAAGCCCCATGCAGACAAATTGTTCTTAATGTCAGGCACATCCGTCAGGTGTGCCCAGCCTGGTAAAGCGATGCTGATAGCTGACACCTGTTGTTGGTGGACAGGTGCCTTCACAGAACTGTTCAGAAAGGAGTGCTCAGACCTCCGCCTGCACCTCTTCCTTCTCGTGAAAAAGTGGACAAAGCTGGGATGAAGCTGGTGACTTAGAACATGGGTTACTATGGTGGCATCAATAGCTCAAATTGTCATGGAACTTAACACGTGCAGGAGTGGAAAATGAAAAGTGTATCCAATGCAGAAAGGTAGAGAATTGTCACTGAAATTTCCCTTCATTAACAAATAATATGCAATAAAAAACATTACATCTTTGCTTAGACTTGGCCTTCTGCAGACAAGTCTAGTACAGCAGTCTCTTTCCTTATGATGAGTCTGAAGTGTACAAGTCAAGAGGAAAATGATGAGATGGGCTGTTAAGCGGAGAACTGTGTGCCGCTTGTCCAGCTGTTACTTTCAGTACAGACGTAAGAGTAGATAATTTGGAAATCCACCATTAGAGAGATGTTTTCACCATATACTTCATCTTTCACACTAGAAACATGTTCCTCCATGGCTGGCTGAGTTTTGCACCAACGCCAACAATAACCATTATTTTAAAGGAAGTGTGGATTTCATCATCACGATGGAGATGTGGTTGTCTAAATATATCCCTCTTAAAGAAGAATAGATGCCTTTGATACAGACTCCAGAAGTGCTGCATTCATATTAGTGTGCTAAAAAACAAGTTGCCTAAACGATGCCAGGTCAGGAACACATTTCTACAGCAAAATAGATGCCATTTCACCATCAGCTTGGATCGGTGCGTCAGATGGCGAAACTCCATCAGGGTACAGAAAGCAGGAACTGCATAGAAAGGCCAGTGAAATTCCCAGGGAGGAAGCTGCAGGGAGTCCTTCAAATGCAGCAGGTAGGAAACCAGAGACCAAGCACTGGAAGGCACAGGAAGAAAACAAGTTTGTCAGGTGCACTCCGTCCAGCTGGCATATTCACCACCTCTCTTCACAACACACCCTACCCCTGCTACCCTCACAGGCACTCCAGGTATTCCTGGTGGTCCTGATCCAGTGCTTCGCATAAGCTCCATGCCAGGCTCAGCTACCCATCTGCTAATTGCAGCAATGTGATCCAGTGCTTCTTCAGTGCAAGAGAAAGGCACCAAAGCGCAGCAGTTGTAAGCAGAACACACTTTGGAGTCCAGATGTGCTGCTGCCTCTCACTTTGCATGTCAGAATAGAAGACGTGCCAGTTTTGCCCTCTCTGTACTTAGTGCTGAGGTTCCTTTTATATCCCCACACCAGGAATCCCACAGTCACAGGTAAGAGCACCGTTTATGAAATCATTTCATTATACTGGAGAAGTTCATTATGACACACACTGTTGGAGTCAAGACCTGTACTCTCCAGGCATACACATCTATTAAATAAACCATACAGAAACACACCTTGTGTTGAAATGGATTGCAAATGAGACATGCGTCAGTTTAGACGGTAACTAATATGCACAAATACTTTGAAACCGAACAGACAAACGCGTGTGTTTTTTACGACTGAAATGCATATACTCAGGAAAATCAAATCATGCTTTCTTGCCCATGAGCCATCTTAGGGCCCTCCCAGAGCTGGGACTCAGAACTGAGGACACCTGCCACGGAGCTGCCCCAGCCCCGCAGCTCCCCCACTCCACCATGACCCCACAAAGATGTCCCTGCTCGGGTAGCCCCTGACCCACACATGCCCAGGAGTTGCCTCAGCTGCAGCCACAGTCGGGCTTTCCACATGCAAGCGTTGGTTATTATTGACCCTCTCCCTGTGCAGATAGCTCAGAGCAGCAGCATCCCCGTGTGAAGCGGCAGCCTACCTGTGTTCTCCTGATGCTCCTGAGTTCTCCAAATATGCAGAATGAACAAAAACCAGACCGGTCTTGGCACCTGTCCTGCATTTCCAGCGTGTTCCACAGACCTCTTCAGTGCTGAAATAGCCCCTGCCTGCTCAGAGTAGGAAGCTCGAGGTCCCTCTCCAGGGGCACTGCCAGCCCTGCACAGACCTTGCTGCTCTTTGAAGGGTCAAGGTGGGTCTCCAGGCACAGGTTGCGGTACGTTTTGGACGAGCAGCACTTCCACCCTGCTGTGGGAAGCAAACACCTGCACCCCACTCCGTGCACACCGTGCCCATGGAGCCAGCATGCCTGAAAGGCACCGCCTTCCAGCTGGGAAGTGCCAGAGCGCCTGGACGGATGCAGGGATTGAGCAGACTGCTCAGAGCTGCGTGGCTTTAGAGTCCTGGTCCAGCGTGCGGGTCCATCGCCTCCTGGAGAAGTTCAGAGCAAGCAGGTCCAGGCTTGGCAGAGCAAGAAACAGAAAAGAAAATGAGGGGGACAGTGTAGAAAGGGGGGCTGGCTTCTCATTAAGGAGCATTTCAGCTGCTGGTCTGAAGGAAGACTTTGAAAAGAAAGCGCAGAGCCCTCCTGGCAGGGCAGCGAGCCCAGCTGCCCTCCCCACGTCTCACTTTTTATAAATTCTGGGAAACACTTTTAGACAGACACTGGCACTCATAAATTATACAACTCATTTGCATATTCCAGTCATGAGACATTATGCAAATGCGACCTGATTTGCATAATGGATTCCTCTCGTCGCTTCACTTGCTTCATGCTTTTAAAAAACAAAATGAAATAAAATGAAAGCACAAGAAGGTGGAAGCGATGAGTTCCCAGCCCCGCCGCGTCTCCTCCCAAGCGCACCGTCATTCACCAGCAGAGACTGGGGCGAGGGAGAGCGAAAGCGAAAAAACAAAGCCCTCACATGGTTTATTTCGCTCATAATTACGACCACCTAACTTTCCCCTGGTTGAGATTCTTCACCCCAAATGACATACCGGAGCCAACCGAGGAAACAAAAAATGCCCTGGAAAACAGGATAAGCAGAAAAGGGCAGCGCTCCCCAGGCTCCCCGCCCCAGCACCTCCAGCTCGCGCGGGTGGGAGCCCCGCCACGCGGCCGGGCTGCCCTCCTGCTGCCCCTCCAGCAGAGCCCGTGCGGTCATCGAGCGCAGAGGGGAGGGAGCAATGGGACCGTTTGTCGCAAAACACGATGGTGACATCTTGGGAAGGATGAGACGGGCGCGCATCAGCTTCCCTCCACCGTGCTCCAAAGACAGAGCCTCCGCAGCCGCCCAGCTCTGCTGCGGGCGCGTCCCTGCCCCCCTGCACCGCACGAGCGGCAGCGCCGTGCCAAGCGGCTGTACCCTGTGGGAAAAGTTAACTGTAATTCTTCAGCTTTTAAAATCAATTAACCCGTGTGTTAATTAACGTCAAGTCGACGGGAGGAGGAGGAGGAGGGGAGAGAGGGAGGGAGGAGGGAAGAAAAAAAAGCTGCAAGGGCGGATGGCAGAAGAGTTGGCACAGTGCCATCCATTCAGTGGCAACGCCACAGTTCCGTGTGATAACGGCAGCGGGTATATGTTACGGGGGCCCTGTGCGCGGGCCAGACAGTGCGGTAACGCTAAGGGAGATTATCCAGACCCCCAGGAGCAAACGGCGCGCAGTGAGCAGAGGCGCGAGTGCCAGGATTACAGACGAGGCTCTCCGCCGCCAGCCCTGCCTCGGACACGCTCGGCTATGGGCACACCGCGCCGGCTTCCACCACTTTTCCCCCTTGAACGTCATTCTGCCGCAGTGGAGCCAGCACAACGGATGCTTTCACACCCCGCGAGACAAAGGCCGTCGTCTCCGCCATGACACCGCGCCGCTCCACGCCGAGGCCGGCATCTTGGAGTCTTCAAAAATAAAGGGAAAACGGGAACGCGGACAATAAAAACGGCAAAAGAAAAAGGCTCGGCAACAACCCCCTTGTGCCCGCTCTCCATGCCAGGGGCAACATGGGCATCTGTCGCAGCAGAAGGCGTTTGTGAGGGGCTTTCTTTTTTTTTCTTCTCTTTTCTCTTTTTTCGCAAGCTGTTGATGTGTTTGCCATTCAGGTTCATTTACAATTAACTCCAAAAAAAGCCCCACCACACCCAGCCCGGGCAACAACAAACAAAAGGGAGCAGCCGACATGGAGAGAGAAGTGCCATCTGAGGCTGCATGAATGCGGGCGACGGACGGTGCCATTCGCCATTTGGACAAGCCGAGGGAGAGGTGCCAGCCCTGCAGCTCGGGAGAGACTCCGAGAAGGGAGCACGAAGGTCTCCAAACAGCACGGCGAGGGAAGGAAGGAATACCGCTCTCATAGGGCAGGATCACAGCTGCACACAGCCTCTGCTGGGAGGAGAGGGAATGTTTGTAGATAGCGAGATGCCTGTGTATGCACATACACACACACAGAACAGTGTGCGTATGGACACACACACACATATACACACAGTGCCTCAGATAATTGCAGATTAGACGTGTGAGTGTGTGTGCGCGTGTGCTGAGATGTGTGCGTACTTCAGTGTGCACACATACATGTGCGGGTATCTATATTTGTGTGCACGCGTGTAATATACATATGCACACACGCGAGGAGATGTATGTTTGTGTGCTTGGGAGAGACATGTTCACACACACACACACACACACACACACACACACGCACGCATCCACACAGAGTGAGCATACATCCCACTTTTTGACCTAGGTATACACGGAAGACAAAATAAAAATCATACTCCAGCAGCAAGCAGGCAGTCAGAGATTTATCTACATTCACTGCTATCACCAGGGAGATGAATGGGGCCGATCTGAAGCCCTTTGCAAGATCCACTATAGGAGTGAAGGAGGAGGAGGGATGCCACACAGACATGCACAAACTTGAAGACAGAGAGATTTGGAAGGTGCTACTTGTGAAACCCAGGTGGCACTCCGGAGGGTGAGCGAGGGAAAGAGCCGCACACATTCTGCAGGGGCCGGAGGGCTCGAGGCTTTTGGAGGAGGGCGTCAAGGGACAGCTGGCTACTTACGTTGTGTTGTCTGCGCTGCTGAGGATCCTGCAAGGTGTTCTGTTGGCACCGGGCGCTGAGCCAGGGAAGGGCACTGGAAACAAAAGGGAGAGACAAAAAATAAAGTCACACAGCGGGAATATTAATTGCCTCTCTTGCGGATTTTACAAAACACACAAAATGTTTTCTTTTTGCTGTTTTTTTTTTGTTTTTTGGTTTTTTTTTGTGGATTGGCGCGGTTCCCCTCTGCGTGGAAAATACTAGCATGGGATTTACAGCCCAGCTACAGGGCTCAGGATTAACAGCGCTGGCATCTTTTGGGCATATTTTTTCTGTTAATGAATGAGCTTTCGCTGTTAATGAGGAATAATCGTTTGGCTAATGAGCTTTGAAACATTAAGAGAAAAGAGGGTTTTTTTCCCGTTAATCGCCCTGGTGCGACCGCATGGATGGATTACAAAAGACAGCAGTAGGAACGCAGTACAAAGGGGGGGAAACGTCTCCTGGAGTGGGATAAAAGCAGAGATGGGTGATGCGTCCCTGCATCTCTCCTTCCTTCCCTTCCCTCTCTCTCTCTCTGCCAACTGCTATGGGTTTCCATAACTCCGCAATCAAAGTGGATGTTCGGGAAAGATTATTCTAGTCAAACAGCGGAGTGTCGGCTGTTAATGTCTCCAGTGTTTAATCATCATACAGTAGAATGGTTTTATGCATATTTCATTTGCATATCATTAAACTGCGTTAGCGCGGGACGTTCAGAGCTGGAGAGGTACAAAGTTGGGGGGAGAGAGAGGGAGAGCGAGAAAGAGACAGAGAGAGAAAGGTCCCTGTGATGCCTATCCTCAAAAGCAGGGACTTGTTCCATGGTCTGTCTTCTACTTTTACTAAAATCATGATGACTTGGAAACCTTTGAAGTTGGATATAACCTTGGATTCTTCTAATTTCAGCAGAGTGATGCATTAGAAAGGGGTAAACGATGCTGCGCTAGACATTTAAAGGAATATAAGCTCCAGTGGAATGGAAATAGGAGCTCTTTGGGGAACGGACTGGCAGAGCCAGCTGCGGCTTCGACAAATACCACACTTCTTGGTTAATATTAGTAAAGGATACCAGAGTAAAACAAAAGAAATGAAGACAACATATACATTAAGATGGGGATTATATTTCTCTTTCTCTTGCTTTTCTGTTTCTTTTTGAAGAGAAAAGGAAGGATGGAACCAGCGGTAATTTACACATTAATTAGCAAGCAGTTGCCTCTTGTGTTTGTTTTTCTTCTCTCTTTATTTTGGAGAGGGGTGTTGTCACTGCCGATGAGATTAATCAATTATTTGGTAGCTCAGATCCTTCTCCACTGGCACCGATCAGGACGAGAAGGTGGTGGTTGCGGGGGGAGGAACACAGTGGGCTCTTTGTAGATCTTATACATGCACAACATATTAATTGGGGTCTTTATAAAGCTCCCTCAATAGACTGTTTCTTTCGTGGTAAAACAGCAGCTGGTTAGCCACCGTTGGCGACTCTTCAAATATCACTTTTGCTGGGGGCATTTCTATCGCTGTTTGTTGGTTTGCTTTATTTTCTTTCCCAATGGAGGGGGGGCTACACGCGCGATGCTACCACTGCCCGCTGGTTTTGAATGGCAGACAGACAGACAACATCGATATCGCGACAATCTCTTGAGCTGAATGTGGAACTTTGCTTCAAAATGAAACGCTGTTTTATATTTAAATTTTCCTCCTTCTCCCTCCCCCACGTTTCTTCTCCTCCAAGTCTTTGTCTCGGTTATGAATATTCAGATGAGCCGTGATGTGATTACACTGTACAATTACTTTCGTCCGTGGTAGTGGCGAAGGCACTGAGGAAAGACAGAGCCAGACAAGCTTGGAGCTCATTTGGGGTTTGTTTTCTCTGTTTTTGCCCATCTCTGTAGCGCTGCGGCACATGCAGATGTCGCTGTTGTTCTTTATAATTCTTTATAATGATATGCGAAAGCATAACGACCCCATTTGGGTGCACAGCATCAATGATATATTATTGGGGGGGGGATCCTGACTGAAGGAATGTCCACATAAATTATTTTTATTTAAATGAGTCGAAGGAGGTGGTGGTGAAGCAGAGGAAGTCGCATGAATACATGCATAATGTTAATACGCAGAAAGGTTATTGCCAAGGAGAAGAGTGTTTTCTGCACAGCGCTTGGGACAAACAGGCTCATTAGGGAATAGCACAGCCCACTGCGTGATTTACTTATTTATCATTACTCGTAGTTACGCTGGGGCACCAGGCATGTTCGCTGCCTGGAGACTCCTTGAGGACGGGGAGCTGGGTGCCTGCACGATTCCCTGTTTCCATTCAGAAACTGCAGTGATATACACGGTGGGAGGGGGTCAGGAGAAGAGGAACCGGAGGGAGAATGTGTGAAGTGCCGTGCTTCAGTAACAAAGGAGGAGCCCAATGACAGCCGTGCGGGTGGAGTGACAACACGGCAGTGCATGCTGGTGTTTAGACGCTGTTGCTGGCTCATGCCAGGCTTCTGTGCATTGCAGCAATGATGCAGTGCCCCTGCCCTGCCCTGCTACTCCACATCTCCAGTGCAGGGATGCCAGGCTGGGGCAGGACTGCTCCCAGCCGCTTGTGCCGCCGGGAAAAAGAAAGGGGGGACTGATCAGGCAGATGGTGGTTCCTGGTTCCTGGGCTGCGTCAGCAGAGGGGTGGAAGCAGGGCAGGGAGGGGATTGTCCCCTCTGCTGTGCTCTCGTGAGACCCCATCTGGAGTCCAGGCCTGGGGCTGCCAGCACAAGAAGGACGCGGAGCTGCTGGAGCAGGTCCAGAGGAGGGCCACAAAGATGATGAGAGGATGGAGCACGTCTCCTGTGAAGACAGGCTGTGGGAACGACACTTCTTCAGCCTGGAGAAAAGGCGGCTCTGGGGAGACCTCATTGCAACCTCCCAGTACTAGAGGGGAGCTTATAAACAGGAGAGTGGTAGGACAATGGCGAATGGCTTTAAACTAAAAGAGGAGAGATTGGGAAGAAATCTTCTACCTGGAGGCTGTGAAGCCCTGACACAGGCTGCCCAGAGAACTGTGGGTGCCCAAGACCAGGGATAGGGCGCTGGGCAGCCTGATCTGCCCACAGCAGGCAGGTTGCAACTAGATGGTCTTTAAGGTCTCCTCCAATCTAAGCCATTCTCTGACTCTGTGATCCACCCTCACCTGCTCCTTTCTTGGAACAGTAATTGTTATCACTTGATATTTTTAACACAGAAATGTGTGCATATGGAGAAGGACTTCTTGGCTGCTCTGTGCTCTGCTAGGAATGCTTTTTTGGATCAGGAGCTTGCTCCTACTTACATGAAGAAAGGGTTGATGAAGATTTAATGGGCCATCACAGAACTGCAGCACTCTCATTGCAGTGTAGTGACATTATCTTAGGACATTAGGAAGGTCTGCTTGTGTGCCTGCCGTGCACAGATCCTGAACAGCTTTGCCTTCATAGCCTCTTCAGCCTCTACAACACCTGTGGTGCGGGTAAGGGTCACGGTGCTGCCAGACTTGGTCTCCAGAGGGGGATCATGGCTTTACACACAAAAAGAGAACAGGCAGGACCTAAAGTAAAGACTTGCTGATGGGACCTGTTGTCAGAGGAGCTGTCCTTTCCTCTCATCATGTGAACACACATAGATGTCACTGGTAACCAGAAACACTACTGAGCAGATCCCCAGCTGCCGGACTGGGGTGGTTTCTGTGCCTCTTAATAGCGTCTGACAAGGATATGGTATGAGTATCTGTTCAAAGAGGGCTGCAGAATCCTGAGCAAACAGCACCAGGTCTTCAGGCAGGCTCCATCACAAAGGGAGCACTGAGAGCCCCAAACAGAGGGATAAGGCTCTCATCTAAGGACTAATTGGCAGAGGATGCAGTGACCCAAAGCAAAGGGGGACTGCTGCCCAATGCTGCTTAAAGATTCGTAACTACGGGCTCATCTATTAGTCCCCCGAATCAAGTTCCTTTCTGCATCTCCACAGATGCATTTGTCATGCACACACACACACCTTTCTGTAAAGCCACCTGGGAATCTGAGTACAAGGCAAGTCTGCCAGCTCTGATCAAAAGTAGGACACCAGTACCACCTCTAGGCAAGAATCCTAAATCCAGCCTCCCTACTCACAGTTGAAACAGTGCAAAAATTCAAGGCACAAGGGAAAGTCTAACCATCAGCCAGACTTAGAGTTAGAGGTGAATATCCTGTCCATGACCACACAACATTCTCGAAGGCCCTGTTGAGACATGCTGCCATCCTGACAAAATGGAACTGGTACAGCAGCCAGCCAGACCTCAGTGAGCAGCCCAGAGCCCGTCTGCTGTAAGGCGTTGAGCTGCTGCCATGAGCCGCAGTGACCTGAGCAGATCATCTCCACCCCATCCACGCAGTGGCTTTTTGACCCCAGCACAGTGGATCTCATCAGCCACTCTTTCTATAGGTTCTCTCCATTGTGTAGCAGGAAGGAGACTACAGATGGAAGAAGCAGCATGGGTTGTGCCATAGAAGCAACGTGTGTGAAGCAGAGGAGCAGTGATGCAGCTTTGCAGCGAGAGGCAGTGATACTCTGAGATGCCCACACTGCTCCGCATACCACCAAGCGTGCTCTCACGTGGCTTCTGCAGGGGTGTTCTGGCTGTGCAGGCTGCTGCCACTCTTTAACATGCACAGCTGTGAAATATGACTGCTGCTGTCCTAAACTACTCCTGACTGCAAATCTGTGACTGTTGTGAAGTGAATCTCCCCACGGAGACTTTAGAAAGGGGCAGCTGTTATAATGCTACAGGAACCATTGCTCTGCTGTCATTGTACCAAACACCCTGAAGAAATTGCTATTTAGAAAAGGAAATTCAAGAATTTATGAAACATATTGATATTCAAAAAGAAAGAAAAAAAAGAGATTGTTTTGCAAATAGTAGCACTGCTGAAGAGTGGAAAGAAGTGCATCAGTCATTTGATATTACATATAAGCAGTTTATTAAAGAATTAAATATTTATAGACTATAAAGCAAGCAGGGCGATGAGTCGCAAACAGCTTGCTGAGAAGTATGTTATAAACAATGAGTCTGTCAGTGACTAATAAAGTATGGAGAACACAAATGTTTCATGAAGCACCAGGCCAGCTATGAATCCCCAGAGCTGAGATGCTGCAAGACACACCAACGATCCTGCTGCAGTGCAAGCCTGGAGCCAGCATGGAGGGACAATGTCTGATGAGATATGTGGAGCACAGACACATGCTGAGCACTCGTGGGAACGTACATGATTCAATGCCTCAGAGAGATTTAATTTTTCACATTATTTTAAACACAGATCTATTAATAGGAAGTGCAGGAATTTTCAGAGTTCAAGGCACTTCCCTCTTCAGTTTTTCACTGCATCTACTCCTCCATTTCCAGCAAAATTACAGTCCGTGATTCAGACTGAAATTCCTCTCTGCACAGACCTCTTTCCCTCCCTCACAAACATAAAAGATGTAGATACTCCAGGCACCAGCTTCCCTGTTCTGAGTGATGACAGACACCTCGCATGTATAAAGACTTTGTAAGAGGAACAAATAGTTTGTAGCCCAGAAAGACAGGAATCCCTTTATTATTATTATTATTTTAGAAGAAACTGGCAATAAAAGTGCGCACTTTTACTATTCAAAAAGGCCATCCCTCAATTTTCAGTAGCATACAGACATTGGTCATATTAATTTTGGGGCAATGCTGTTTTATTACTAATGGAGAAGTAATTAATTTTTATTTTTATGGGTCCAGTCCAAGGCCTAGAAATTATTTCTATTGTAGGATGAGCTGATTCCTATAGCTGTTACCACAATTTCCAGTCTGGTAAGATGGCTGAAGCTCCCAAGCGGTCTCAGCATTTGTGACCCTTTAGAATTCTCTCTCTTTGCAAGCCAGCAGGATTTAGACCGACTTCAAAAGTCTCAGTCACCACAAATCCCACTCCTCTGAGAGTCACTGCACTAAATATCATCCTCCAAGGCAGCAAGCCAAAGTGTTGTCTGCTGAGACAACAAGGGGAGAATCTGCACAGAGAGAGGAGATAGAACATAGCTGCTGCCTCCTTGCTCTCAAATGAGGCCCTGCTGAAGAACCATATTGAATTAACATGGGAGTATGCAGGCTGAGAACTAACTGGGGTTGGTGAGGACAGATTCTATTTAAGTTGTAGAAAGAAACTTCATTTTGCCAGATGTTCTTTCTGTATTTAGACAAGGTTGTAGATTTTAATCCTCTGAAACATAAGTTATATCTTTTTACTGTTAAAAAACGGTAATTATTCAAGCTTATTTGCCTGGGAAGGTGTATCAGACAAAATTTGGATTTAAAGAGCAACCTCTGCTGTCTTGCGTGGAAATAATTACTGCATGGTTTGGATCTGAGCAGACCTTTAGGCTGACAAAGGAGGTATACAGAAAAGCACAGTCCAATCAAAGGCACAAAACCCATTAGTTCCAGATGACTCGTTTGCAACAATCCCTCTCCGGAGAGCACAGTGCCTATTATCTTCAGGGATCCCTACAGGCGAGTGCGGTACCTTCCAGAGAGCACTGTCACCAGTCTGATGGAAGGACAGACTGCTCCATCTGTTCCCTCACCTTCCTGTGCTGGTGGATCCCTTCCTATCTTCCCCAGCTTCACCAGTTACGGAGCACAGCAAGAATCCTTAAGTGTGTGCTCAAACTACGACAAGACCAGCTGAGCTGGTAAATGTTCTTTACTCCATTCCACGTTCTCCTCTCTCCTTGTAGTCCAGCTCTCATATCTCTCCCTACCAGCCCACCATGATATTATTTACCCCCAGAGAAGTTTCTTTACCTCAGTGATTTTAGCTACTATTACTTTATCTCTCTCCTTACCCACAGTTCTAAAATCATGGAACACACTTGGCTTACGGTTACATGTATCAAGGATCTTGCCTCCCTTCCATAGACAAGTCTGTTAGCAGGATACAGAGCCTGTTCTTGACTCGTCCTCATCTCTTCTGTTGAAGAGTTCAGTACTGTGCTCATCTCCAACTAGCTCAACTCCACTGGCCCATCAAAACACATCACTTCAGGACACGACTCACTGATCTGGGTTTTGACGCACATTTCTATTCCATCCTCCCTCTGTGTTTCTTTGCTCCTTCAGCTGTCTTTAACCCCTGCCTCCAGGCACCCTTCAGCACTCATAACTCCAGGCATTCTTTTCCATTCCTGACTTTCCTCCTTCCACCCAAGCATTTTGGTGGATTTTGAGTTGATTTTGGAAAACTGTTGGATGGAGGCTCCTCACTTCCACTTGTTTGCTGCAGCCATGTAAATTCCAAAGGCTGTGGAGTAGCAGGTTCCTCTAATGTCTTTGGGATTAAAAGTCTCAGGTAGCATGAGGTGCATTACCAAAGGCTCAACAGACCAACTGAGTCACATCTCCACCAAAACACGTACTTTGGTGTCCAATATCTGACATACATCACTCAGAATATGAACATATTTCAGTAGACAACAAATTGTCTAAAAACTCTCTCCCATTCTACAGCTCTGAAAGTACCCTATCCCCTATTCTCATGGATTCAGGTACTAAATACAGAAAGTATACAGGTGCTTCCTATATTTTGTCATATATGTTCCCTATGTACATTGAGAGGGCTTTATTTTACTTTAATGGACTCCTTTAAGGAATATTTGTCATTCCAGAAGTCTGTGAGTCAGGCTACTGCTTAGCACATACCTTCTGCCTGCCCTGCCAGATATATGGTTACAGGTTGCTCTTGAAGCACCTGGCACGTGTCCCACAGAACCATTGCCTCCCAGTGGAGCATGCGGAAGCAAGTGCTCTTTTGCTATGTGATGTATGGCTGCCATGTCGCTGGTTGGTTTTAACACTGCTGTCTTTGATCACTGAAAACAGTTTGAGTCCACCTTGCAGTCCCTGCATCCCAAAGCAGTGAATGCTGAATGTCCCGCACCCTTCATCACATGTCAGGCTGAGGTTTTACCATAGGTTTAATCTAATATGCCTGGATAACAACCAAGGACGGGAAGAGGGATGTCCTGCCTTCCTCCAGCCACATGTTCCTGCCATCTCCCATGTGACATTACCCCACACCAGTTCTCACCCAGATACCTCATGGATCTGACTTGTGTTGCAGCTGAAAAAGTGCTGGTACCAGTGTAAGGGAGGTGAAGGATCACAAGTTAAAGGCTAGGAAGGGAAGATGACAGGGGTGGAACTTTCACTTTAAACATGGGAGGCTATCTATTTTTAAACAACATTTATTTATTTAAATTTTAACTAGAAAATTAGAAAGAACTTTTGGCAGTGGATAGGCTGCTTATAACTGCCCACAGAGGATCTGTTCTGTACCTGGCTGAAAAATATCACGACTAAGTCAGTTCCTGATTTATTCCAATCCATCATTTCCCTATATTTCTACATGAATAGTGAGACATTTTTGCCTTGCTGCAGTCTTTGAGAAACTCTGAGCAGAGCTTCAGGTGTCATGTTTGGAAAGAGAACCCCAGCTGGTTCCAGTCAGAGGGAGGGGTTCATGTGCCATGGGACAGGGCTCTGGGCTCCTGGCATCATGGAGAACATCTGAGACCCTCTTCTGGCAGATGGTGACTCAATAAACATCCCTGAACTTGTCTTCAGTAACAAACAGAGTGTTATTACGTAAAAGCTTCCAAATAGAAAATGATCAATGTGCTCTTAGGAGATATTGGAGATGTATCACCTGTACTTGCTAGAAAGAAGAAAGCCAATTATAGAAGCTGCTGTTAAAGCCCACTGTCCCCTCCTCCCTTTTAAACCAAAGAAAAGCACATAGAGAACAGACAGTGGAAAAAAAAGTAGCTCAGTTCATCAATGGCTTCAGACCCTGACAAAATCTTCTCAAACATGTGTCATAGTTTGATATGCAATTGTTTCACCTTGCCACTGAAGTCCTAGAGGTCTCTATGTCCAGGGCTATGCCAGGCTCATGAAATAACAAAGCAAAGGAACATCACGGATAAACCAAAAGTAAGGAGAGAGGAAATGCTTAAAGCTTCAGCTGCTCCCAGTTCTGACAGTAGCTTCCTCTTCCTTTAGGGTACAGAGAACGGTAATGCGATAGGGGATGTGGGATTCCAGTCAAGGACTACAGGTGGCTGTGTAATAAATAACTCTTCCTCTTCTTCCTCACCTAGCTGCCAGAGAATAAATTCCTAGAAAACAGTGCAAATATCTTCCTGCAATGTTTGCATTTAAACTTTTTATTTGGAACTAGAATTACGGCTGTGCCTGGTATGAAAGTATTCCAGCTCCTCAAATGCCTTTTCTTGGCTCAGGTAATTCTTTCAACTTAAAGACACCCAGATTTCACTGATGTTTTTTTTTGTTTTGAGCCTTTCTTTCTTTTACATGTAGTCCTACGTACAAGGACAAGATAGGCTTGTGGTACTCTGCCCATGTCACAGAACAAAGAAAGAGGTTAGCCCAGCTAATAGGTCTCAGCTTATGGAGGTCTAAATAGTTGTTAGAAGTTAGAGTGACTTGTGCAGGACTGCGCAGACTTGTGCCAGGAGCCACACAATCCCAGCACCTTTGGGGAAACCGTACAAAGAAGGCCTAAAATTGGTTTCTCCCTGCCACCTTATGAATAGACGTCTCTGAGCTCTCAGAAAACACATCATACAAAATCACTGATAATTTCAGGTGGAAGGGACCTCCAGAGGTCATCCAGTTCAGCCTTCTCCTCAAAGCCAGTCTACTCAGATCAGGTTACCCGGGAGCTTTGTCCATGAAGATAACAACAAAAATCTGCATATAAAAATATCATAAAATGAATGATTACTCTGGACTGGTTAAAAGCACCCGTCTGCTAACACTTAGAGACAGATGGACCAGAGAGCCTTCAAAAGATCCCCAGGGGTTTACAAACTCCAGGTTCGGGGCAACTGATCTAACCTAGCTGCTATTTAAGCCATTACTTCTTAAACAGAGGAAAGAGATTATTCCCTTCCCTTTGGCAGCAGCTTCTTCATGTTTGAAAGCTGTTGTCATATCAGCCTTCTCTACAGCTATTATGAAATTTGCACATAAGAGCCAACAGAACAAGACAGGAAACATTTTGGCATGCTGCCTTTTGTGCTTTTGCTGATTCATCTTGTTAGAAGTATCACACAAGCAAGCATTCTAGAAGCAATGTTGCATTAGCACCAAAAGCTTTCCAAAGTTGATTCCTAGCCTCCATTTACTTTCATAAATAAATGCAGAGAATCAGGTTGCTCTATTACTACAAAACACTGTGAACACCGTGGTCCAAAATAGCACTTTCCATCTAGCAAAGGGCTCCCACAGTTTCATTCACACCTGAGAAATAATCTGTTCTGTTTGCATAAGGACGCTGAAATGACTTGCTCTCAAGAGGTGAGGTGGATTCCTAAAGAGTGCGACCCTTTGTGATTCATAGTCAACAGATGCTCTTGAACAAGAGCAGGTCAGGCGGTAATCCCCTCTATTTTGTCGGCAACAGAAAAGCAGCATAAGATACATCAAGAGTTTGCACTGAATTCCTGTAGCAAGTGTTTAGCTACCTCCAGTAGGATAGCAGCTTGTGAAGTTGAGTGCAGGTTTATATCAGAGAATGGTGAAAGCAGACACGAGACCACAGTACAGTTATGTCTGGCCTGGTTCTAACAGCTTGCAATAAAGTATTTTCCTCCAGTACCACATAACTAAGCAAGCAGCACATTGCCTTTCAAGATATACAGTCTTGTATGTCCACCGGAGGTCAAAAGCTTCTACTTGGAGCTCTATCATATGCTTCCTTTATCACCTGGATCCATCACAGGAGGGTTCAAGGAAGATCAAAGAACTTGAGTTGTATTGGGGCATTTCTCAATCACTTAATGGAAATACTGAGAGCACCTGACTATACGCTACATTTAAAAAAAATCAAAGGAAAGGGAGAAAAAGTTATAAATCAGTGAAATAACACAAAATCGTTATCCCAGAATGAAGAACAAATGGCTAGCCAGTAGATGGCAAGTGTCAGGACAAGAAATCACCAAAGATGCCCCTTCCAGTATCCAGAGCCTTATGCCTGTGCACTCCACAGGGGTGGCCTGCTGCTCGTAGCTGCAGCGTTTGCAGACTGCCCCTCGGCAGCATCTCACCTGCCACTGCTGGAGGCAGAGTCCTGGACTCCACAGGGCATATATGGCATTGTTTCTATGTTTAGAAGAGGCTGACACGGCAGAGCTGTGCAAAAGATCGCCCTTCCTAAATTCTCATCTAACTTACTCATTTTTACTGCCAAATGAACACTATACACCACTGGTATTTAAAACACTGAGCGCTTCAAAAACACACGGTTCCAGAAACATCTGCTGTGTGGTCTCTGTACTCTCCACAGCTGCACACTTGGTGTACGTGCTCTCTCTGATGGCCGCTCTCTTCTAGTTCTGGGTAGAACAGAGAAAGAAATTTCTCATCTTAAGATCCACCAATAAAAACAGCCAACCACAGAAATACCAGCAGAATTAATATTAAAGCAGGAAGACAGGTACTCAAAGCTCAGGAATGATGGAGGCAAGCTGTTTGCATACACTACTGTCCCTGCAGGTAAGTCTTAATTATTTCCTCAGGTCCTCAGCCTTATTTCCCTGAGTGTGCTGGATGGCTGGCAGGGAACAAGCCCACATTCCCAGTCTGAGCACCAATTCTGTCCCCAACGAGGCAGCTGTAAGACAGGAGAACAGAAGGGGCAAGGAGAGCAGTACTATTGCTGCACCTCAGGTATCAGTGAGATTTTTGCCAGAAACAATAAATGGGAGCAAGTCTGGTCCTAGGTGGGACCAGAAAGCACATAATTACATTCTGACTGGTTGGGAACTTCTTCATATTTAGGTACTTTTTTATATCTGGACACTTAACAGCAACCCTGGTATTTTTTAGCATGTCTTGCACTATACCACAGCAAAACAAAGGCGTCTGAAAGGTCTATGCACCAGCCTAACTCTCCATGCATTTTCAGCTGCTTCCTGTGCAATCTGTCCATTAGTTCTTCAGCCAATAGTTACTGTAATATGCCTACATTTCAGGAACATAAAGCCATGATTCTGTTTTCTGTGTTCATGAAACGATGAACATGTTGTGTTCTTTTTCAATAGCTGGCCTACATATACCGAAAAATTGACTTTTTCATGTAATAAAAATAGAAGTAATCTGGGCTGGAATCTGAAGGTTTGAAGATTAAATCTTGATGATAGCGTACAGGTGAAAGACTTAACAGGCTTACACTGGAAATCCAGTGTCCATTTCTGGAACAGAAACAAGTAAGTGAAGAAATGTTTGCTACAAGCCATTTTTACAGTGAAATCTTCATCAAAGCTAGCAGGTGTGGCTAATGGGCAAAAAGTAATGCCAGATTTCAGACAGCTGCTGACAATCCCAGTTTGTGTCACACAGGTGTGAATTTGATTGCTGAGAGCTCTGTCAAAAAGACGAACAACTTTTGGCATTGGCTTCACTGCAGTCAATGGCCAACTGTGGATCTTGTTATCACTGGAGGCGTGATAACTTCAAGTGGACTGAGACCTTCTTTGCTGAAGACACATACTGGTTTCAGTGCCTTAGTTCACAAAAGCTTTGAGGGATTCTATCAGAAAGAATAGCCATTTCAAACTTAAAAAAAAAAAAAAAGAAGAATCTGCTAGAAAAGATGAAAAATTAATTATTAATAACTTTCTTTGATTACGAGTCTTTAATGTATATTTCAAAACACTAGCTGATAAGTTTCTGCCATATGGAAAGTTAGAAGCATAAATAACAATCTAACTACGTACTAGCAGAAACAGACAAACCACCCCTTACCTTTTCCCCAAGTCAGACATCGGAGATGTCATAATCGTATCCTACTCTGATCTTGCTAAATTATTGTAAAATATTGGGGATATAAGCATCTCTCTGTAGGCTTTGTTCTGTAAATGCAGTTCTCTGCAAGTCCAGTCATTAACTTAATACATATATTACAAATGTAATTCATCTTTGCCTCGTCTCCCTTCCATAAGTCCTCTTGCCATCTAGATTGTAAATTAGATGTCATACTCAGAGAGCCGCGCAATTTTCCCAAATCTGTATAATTGCTGGATTCTTTCTGTTCTATCTCTAAAAGGCATTCTTTCTATAGGAGATTTACTCTGTGGCCTTTGATCTCAAATATTGGTTAAAATGACCTCCACATCTGTAGTTTTTCCCAGGCATCACCCCTATTTCTCAGGGTTTGCAGTGGAGCTCCCCCCCCACCTGGCATGCCAGTCATGCTGTAAGCATTGGTCCCTCTCTGAAGCAGCGCTGAGCTCTGCTGGCCTCATTTCCCTGTCCCTGGGACCACAGGCCAGGGGTCAGATGCATCCCTACACCATGCATCCCACTGTGCAGGGGGTGCTGGAGACCTACTGAAGGCATTTGCCAGCCCCAAGGTGAAGCTCCGGGGCCTCGTTCTGCAGTGCCCTGAAACCAGTCCATCTGGGCAGTCCTGCCAGCAGTGCTGCTTGCCAGGGCAGGCCGTGCGCCATGCTGGGCCATGATCTGGCACCATGCAGCTCTAGCCCTGCTCCACACACGGCTCTTCTGTCCGCCCAGAGCCAGTACGGGGCCAAGTGCAGCTGTGCCCATCTCCATCTCAGAATGTGAGGAGTCCAGTCCTGGCCCCAGGGTCAGAACAGCATCATGCTGCTGTGGCCACAGTCTCCCCCCACTGCTGTGCTCTGTGCCTCATGCTCCCGACTCAACGCCATCAGGCAGCACCACCCATTCCATCTGCCAGCAGTCCGCCTTCGGTTCCATCATCCAGGTGTTTCCTGCTGCCCACGGCACCTTCTGATGGTACCATTAGATGACAATCTTCCACAGAATGCAAGCACCCCATGCACCTAGAGTGCGCAGTCCAGCCAATGGGCAGCGTGGTAAACACCATATTTCATCCGCACACTGCCTTCAGCCTGTCCTCCCTCAGAAAATTCCCTCTGCATATGATTTTCCTCACTCCTACTGATCACTGTTTTAATTTAAAAGGTTTTTTAAAGGATGTGATTTTAATGAGTGCAAGGCTTAGACCAGAAATACTGTATTTCTTTCTCCTGAATGATGAAGTAGGCACTTGGACTCTCTGCATTGATTTCTAATCTGCCATTTCATACTCTGCCAGTGAGCCCTGTAAACCAGGCTCATTCAGCTGTCCCATGAAGGCTTCCATAAATAAGAATAGCCGAGGCTGGTTAGGGTGAAAGGAAGGAACTGAGGACCAGAGTCACAACCCTTAATCACCTACGGCTCTTCACCACAGCAGACCAGAGTAATCATAATAACAGTAATAATAATAATGAGAGAAGATGTGCATGGACTTTCATAAGGAGGAACTCAAAGCAGAGCTCTGTTCCTTGGTAAGCACACATCCCCCCCTTCCCAGGGAGGGTAGAATGATGGAGAGGCAGGAAATTATAATGGCAAGGATCTTCTGATAAGAAATGCAAATTCATGGGGCCTTTGCAAGTAGATTCATTCACGGCTCATACACAGATGCACTCCGGAGTGCACATGGATTTTGTCTTATTCACCATGTGCTCCAGACCCAGGAATGGGCTTGCTATGCTGCAGCCCTGTTTCCTTAGAACCCACATTATCCAAACAGCGCAGCAACTGTGCTCCCTTCAATCAAAACTCCAGATTTCTGATGAGAAATATCTATTATTAAAGTGACAAATGTCTTCCTTTCCCAGATGTAAAGGAGATCTTTATTCTTTGCTACTCCAAAGCAAAGTCTGGGTTTTTCATTCCAGGTACCTTTGGTTCAGAGATGAAGAATCATTATTTTCCTGTTCTTCAATACAGACACGTCAGAGATTTAATTTGCCTGTATTCTGATGAGCCACACCATGCGTACACACCACCTCCCTGTGTCTGGCTGTCTGCAGTGCCATCACAGCAGATCCCCTTGCACGGCTCTCAGCCACCCTCGTGCCCACCGCTATCATTTTTGTGGAGCCAGAAATATTCTTTAGATTCATCTACTGCTGTAAAGTCAGAGCTGTAAAGTCAGATCTTTTCCTCTTTTAAATGTGACTAGCTATTTACTCCCTAACAATTCTGCTTCAGAGCTGATTTAGCATTTTTATTGGAATGTGAAAGCTCTTAAAAGAAGAAAAAAAATCTAATCAGGCAGAAGAGATAGAAAACTTGCTGAATTTTTTCTCCCCCCTTTGCACCCCTTCAATCCTATCAAAAGCACATCTTCCATTCATTGCTTCCCGATGTCATTATGACAAGCGGCTACAAATCAATAGCAGAAGCAAAGGCAGGCCTAGCCCGCACTCACCAAGTGATAAAGATTCACTCTCAACCCCGATTTGCTAATAGCACATAATAGCAGCCATTGGCGCCCCGCATTAAATCATACATTTCACTCTGCGTTTATTATGGGATTTTTAAAACTCCTCACCAAATTGGATTTTCTCGACGGTCTCTAATTTCCACATTTATCATTTAAAATTAAACTCCTCAGTGGGGAGGGGGTTGGGAAAAGGGGAAGGAAGAGAGAAGCCATGCAGCTCTGTATTTTCCTCTTTCTTTTTATGAAAGCCCATAAATAATCCCAGGTATCATTGCCACCAGCCCTGAAGTTTTATATATATAAAATACCAGAACTTAGGGTAGAATAGCTTTAGGACTCTGCTTACCTTCATGCAGCTCAGCAAAAGAGGAGGAAATTAAAGAGAAGCCAATAAGGGAACAGATTTTAAAGTAAGAAATCCAATAAACAAAATAGTCAACAAAGCAAGCTGGTATGAAAAGCATTATGGAAAATTACTGTGGGCTTCCTCCACTGAAAGAGCTGAGTAGCAGGGATAGGATGGACCGTAGATTTAATAACAAACCAACAAACAAAGAAACAAACAGAACCTCATCCTCTCTTCCAGCTCACAGAAAATTCATATGACAAACGAAGTGAAAACTTAAGAAAGTTTCAGCTCAATGTAGGAAAGAAGCACAGACTCTAGGAGCAATGTAGATTGGTACAGTCTCGAAGAAATTCCTGCTTTACGAGGTGATGTGGATGACACATCCTATGATTTTAGTGATCATCAGTCTGTAGAGAACAGAAGTGACCAGGTAACATTTTCTACTCCCCCAGTACAAGAGCTGCAGTGTTCAGTGGACGCGTGTGAAAACCACTGCTCCCACCGCTCTGCTTGGCATGAGAGCACCGAGGCCCGTGGTCCTCCATCTGGTTTGGCCCTGAAAGGTACATTTGGACCACAAACTAATTGGAGCACTGCATACTAAGACATGAATTTGAATGTAATGTGAACAAAGGAAAGTGACTTCTGAAATAGAAGGCAGCGTGATAATAACATGGTGAATTAAGCTTTCGCTGCTCGTGTACCCAACCCTGAGATGTGAACTCAGCCTGCTATCTGATATCCAGTTAGCATCATCACCCCAGTTCACAAGCTACTAGGATTTACTAGGACTCCACTTAAAAGGTGCTGAAGATTTTTGTTTTGGTGAGTTTTGGTTTCACTAAAGAGCTCCAGAAATAAAATTCCTCATAAGGCATCACCAGTTCAACCACAACAAATCAACCGTATCATGGGCAATGCTCCCAGCAACCTCTGGCCTATCTGTGACTGCACCACTACCATTCTGAATCCCAGCTGAACGCGGGAGCAACTTCCATCTACTCTGAAATTATTTTATTTTTAAAATGTCCCTAATAGTCACAAAATACTAGAGCCTCTCCTTTGAACTATTACCGGAGAGCCTCACCGCCAGCTGTACTAGCCAAGGCAGGCAGTTTGAGTGCTCCCAAGTACTAGTCACCTGTTACAAAGAGAAAGATCATCCTCTCATGACTTTTCCCTCCTTGAAAGCATTGAAAGCTTTCAGTGAATATAGTGATTACAGATTTAGAACCTGAGTATTGGCCACCACTCAGTTCAGTGAGTCACAGATTGGATCTCTGGTACCTTCATAGAAAGCAATGGCAGAACATGAACCTGTCCAATGCAAAAATCAGATCACAACTTTCTGTCACAAGGGACATCTGTTTAAAATGAGAACATCAGTAAGAGTCAATGAGGGCACTGAGCAGGGGGAAAGAATGAAATATTTCAGGTTAAGAGCTTCTTTAACTTCAGCAGTCCCATAGAGTAAACAGCAAAGACAGACACTTCACATTAAGTAATTTTAAGGATGTGCTAGGGCCTCGTCTCTTCCCCCCCCCCGTCTACCTTTTCCTTGGCCTTTCCAATTCAGTTTGAGGTTTTCTGTTACCATTTCATTACTTTTCAGTTCTGTGTCTACATTCTGGCATATGAACACCTTAAGTGTCGATCTCTCTGAATACTTACCCTTCCCATGCCACCCACGTATAGCCGTTCTGTTTCTTACTGCTCCAGAATCTGAAATATCCTGTGGTTTATTGATTCACCCAACCACGCTTTGTCACTGATCTTTATCTTTCACATTCTTCCTGACTAGTGCATCAAAACTGGAAGCGTGCAACACATTACTCTTCAACTGATCTGCAAGGTTTTAAGACCACACAGTGAAAGTTCTCTCCCAGCCACCATCCTTCTTTCAGTTGCAATGGATGGAACAGCATCCTGAACTCAGTATCCTGAATTATTACAGTAATTCTGCAGCTCTTGAATAGACCACACATGGTGACTTCAGAAAATGGCTGTTTCAATCCTGTGCAAAAAAGAGATCAGCTTCTTGTGCGGGGAAATTATCCAACAAGGAACAGTGAACCAACAGTTACTCTGCATACTTTGATCTCTGCCACTGTAGGATGCAGCTCAGCAATCGCCTGTGAACACTTCATGTAAGGAGGAGTTCTTGAAATGGACAGCAAAGTCTAGGATACCCAGGGCTTAACGATTCAGAAAAGGAGTGCCACAGAAACATGTTTTCAGCAGTTGTGATAGGAAATCATATCCTGGGTTTGCACTTCTGTGGTAAAAATGACAATAGAAAGGTGGATCTCATTTCCATATTATAATTGGTAAGAGTTGGAAATTCATCCACAGCCAGGCCTCGCCGCTGCCTGGCCTGCCTTGGCACAGAGCTGCACTTCCTGCTGGAATGAGTTTTGAGCACGAAAACCTTCTCTCTTCAGGAATTATTTTCCCCAGGAAACTTCCCAGTTATAGTCCGTACTTGTTTAAACTCCATTGCTCAGATGCTTCACATTTTGAAATGATGATACGTACTACAGTATTTCATGCATGTTTGGTGGTAATGAAACCGAATAGATCATCTAAAAGCTTGATCTAACTATACAAATACAAACACTAAAAACAAACAAACCAACCTCCACCAAAGGTGACCTCATTAATTGGTACTGCAGAAACTCCTGTATTATTAAACCAGTCACAGCTACCATGGGATAGCAAGTGATCTATGTCCAAGCACTGTACTGCCCTGCTCAGACATCCCAGATGAGCGCTCTGAACATCAGGCTGCACAGGGATGCTTGTGCTCTTTCCTGTTGGCACTCAGGCACTTCATAAAAGAAACTGAATAATCACTGGGCTGATATTATAGCCCAAGGGTCAAAGTAGTACTTGGAACATAAAACAGTCAAGCTCAAGCCATTACTGCAATGAACACTGAATGACTTACAGAAATGACACGGCTGCCACCAAGCAGACTGCAAGAGGCTCATTGCAGGGCAGCAGCACCCTGACAGCCGCGTGCAGGATGCATGGGCAGCAGCACGAGCCCCGGGGCTGAATCCGACAGGTGCAGGCTCTGGCATCTCAGAGAATCTGGGGAAGCACTCCTGTACTTTCACATCTCTGCATTATGCTTCCACCAGCTGGTGCTTCTTCTCTGTCCCGCACTGCCCAAAATCAGCTTCCTCCCTCTGCTCCTCAGGTGTACATTTGTCACTCCACAAGCCTGCTCCAAAGCCCACATGGACAGTGGGCAGCGCAGCGTCCCAGCTGCCCAATATCTGCAGGTCTTGCTCGAGATTTGGGTCCTGGAAATGCACGTGAAAAGCAATGATGCCACATAGACACAGATTTTGAGGCGTACAACCAAAAAAAAAACAACCCACAGTTACATGTATCAGATCCTTAAAGCTTTCTAATTCAAAAGGCAAATAGCCTTTCCAAAATACTTAATGACTTAAATAAGCTTGAGTCAGCAAACATGTAAAATGGTGAAATCTCCCCAAAGTTTGCTTTTACACTTATTTTAATGCAGCAAGCAAGAGGGTTAGACAAAACAAATAAAGCTGAATTTCCACCTGTCACCTTCTTATGCTCCCATTTATGGTATCAGTGGGACTAGGCATGGCGGTCAGCTCTGCCAGATTGTCTCCTTTGGGAGAAACAGAAAAGATGGCAGAAGGCAGAAACTGTTTTTGTTTTCCTACCTCATCTGAGGCAGTGTTGACAAAGTATTTGCTTGTAACTTATGCAGAGACAAATTCCAAAGCAACCTAGCAGCAGCCACATGCCCTCTGAGCCCTGATTCTCAGAACACGACGGTTCTATAGCAGGCCCACTAGGCCAGCAAGCAGACCGCGAACAAACGCCACTGAAGCACAGGTGGCACAGAGCACCGAGTTTAATGGGGCACACTCCATGATATTCATTAGCGTTTAACATTTCTGTGCACGACCTCAAGGACTGAAGTTTAACACACAAATAATCAGCTAGCCAGAGGCCGAGATGCTATGATTCTGCTTCCACTTCCGTGGAACTGAGACAGCCCAGAGACCTGAGCCAGCACACCTTGGCTCCAGCTCAGCCAAGAACTAGACACAGGGCATTTCAGCAACATGTCCTCGTTGTTATAATTTGTTTCTTTCATTCTGTCAGTGCTCAAACTTGTTGACCTTCCAATCATACTTGCCCTTTCTATCCTCATCTTTGCTTTCAGGGAGGATAGCGGTTTTATTGCAGGGCAATTGGGAGTGTTCTCAGTATAGTCATTTGTCCGAGGCAGTTACTGCATTACTGTTACTGATCAAACAGTAACAGGGAGCCAGGACTCGGGTTAAGTGGCATTCCTACTTTTGGAATGCTGAAGGCCAAACAGAAGCACATTATCAGAGCAATGAAAAAATGTCTGCAAATTGAAAGCAACGCTGCGTGCCGACTGCCGGCAGGTTCCGGCCAGGGCAAGCCTCAATATTAAACACATTTATTATAAAATGCAAAGAAACCAAAGCAACGTTTATGCTTTCCAAGAAAGATGAGAAGGCAATCAGTGTAAGGAACGGGGCTCAAGTTTATGAGTATCTGCTGAAGTGATAGCTTCTGCCATGCCTGAATTTAAAATGATTCACTGCTGTCTTCTTAATGCAAAACTATATATGAATCTCTCCAAAAGCTGAAATATCTTCAAAAATATTCGTTCAAATAAGCTGGTACAAAACTTAGATTCTGTCTAGAACATTTTGTTGCTTTTAATTGTATGAAAGGTTTCTAGGCAATAAGGGTTACCTGCATTTTCACATCATATACTGCAAACAAAGAGGTATGGGAGATCTCATCCAAAAACGGCGTCACTGTGCTAATGCTGCACTCCAAGTAAGCTCTGCCAACCAGCAGAGCAGCACGGGGTGAGCACTCTGCTACCACGGCTCTGCGGCTTTCACTCGCCTGGCACAGCACAGCTGCCTGCCCAGGTCCTCCTGCAATGCACCTGCTAGGCAAGAAGCACAAGAGATATTCTTGCAGTGAAACAGTAACAGATAGAAATGAAGACCTGTACCTTTAAAGTTCTGAAGCGTTAAATCTCTGATGCAGAACTGCAATTATATCAACTTATTCTGCCAACATGGATCCTGGAGATTCATATCCAAACCAGCAAAGCTGATTAGTAGTGCGGGAGCTCCCTGCATGCTCCTTCAAAACACAATTAAAAAGAGTTTTATTCAGAGTAACACAGGGGTTACAGGGTCAGAAGAGTTTCCATTTCAAAAGGCAGCAGGATACAAACTAGCAGGAAGGGGAAAGTAAATTACCCAGATTTTGTGCTAGAAATATCATGGGTATTTAAGCAGCTAGGCTTCAATTTCTTACCAAATTTTTTTCCCTACTGTTTCTAAGGGAAGTAAAATACAGTAAATCAGTGCAAAGACAAACCCCTCCATGTTTGAGATGGTGAATAACTATTGTTCCACCTACAAGTGCAGATTCTGCCATCTCACTTCGGACTTCCCTGCTGATTCTCACAAAGAAGAGATAATAATACTCTTGATTTTTTAAATTTTAAAACTTGTTATGATTAACACAGACAGAACGCATTAAAAAATATGTAGAAGAAGCTTCAGTGAATAGATTTCTTGTCCAGCACTGCTTTAAGATATACAAAATGCAGTCTCCTAAGCCAGCAATCAGAAACCCATTCCGTTCAGCATCTGGCAGCCAGTGGTTCTTTACCCCATCCCTCATCCCTGTCTGGGCAGCGTGCAGCCCTTCTGGAGGCTCCAGAGAAGGTGACGCTTTGTTGGATTTTATATACATACGAAGTGAAGCAATGTGCAAAGTTTCTGTGAAAAGCAGTTCTGCAGGGACAACCAAAATCATTAAAAATTTTCTTGGATACAACTTAGGAGATGAGAGCTGTTGGATCCCACAGAAGCTAGCCAACAGCAAAAAATCCCCAAACCAACCATGAGTCACAGCAGCATAGAGTCTGACTTATCTAAATCTGAATGACTGATAAATCTTGAGTCATCAACCTCGTTCGAGACCTGCAGATCTCTGTGCCTTTCCTCAGACCAGCACAACTTGGTCTCACCATCAGAGGACATCAGAAGAGGGAGATCTTTCCTGCCTGGCTGCCAAGCAGCAGGCTTGTCCTTCATCTCCTGCTGGCAGCACTGACAGAAGGGTAGAAGCAGAAAAGGGCTTTTCTACATAGTTTCTCTAAATGTGTCTGTAAAAATAAACAGCCTCAGAACTCAAATTGCTTTTTGTTGTTTGTATGTTTCAATAGACGTTAGTGCTAATGAGAGTCCAAGCACCTTATGGCAAATGCTTCCATAGGACGGAAAACATACGGAGCAAGGCAACGCAGGCAGCTACAGGACTCACGCCCGGATTGCTAAGAACACGCTTCATCTGTCTTGCACACAGCTGCTCTCCAGCCTGGTCAGCTTCAGCTCCGAGTGCTTTTTTTCCCCTCACTGTTGCTCTCAACAGAAGAACTGAATACTTAAACCAGTTTGCAGCAATTCTGACAGTGCACCTCAGACCAGTTCTCACCATCCATGAAATCCTACTTCAAAGGGAACATCCCATATCCAGAGCAACTTAGTAGATGCTAACTAAGAGAGAAACATGTATATTTTGCAGGAAGTGATCATGTAGTGAAAATGTTCCCTGGCTCTTATATACACATTAATTATTTCATGATACGTGGAACACATAAATCTCTGTACTAGTTTTTTTTAAAGAATGAGCCTTGTAACGATTGGTTTCATTTCAGTAGCATTGGTCAGAGCACAGAAAGCAGGATACCCCTGGGTAAGGCTGCCAAACCCAGTCCCTGTATTGCTTTCCTCAGCCCCGTCATTTCCGTGCACCAGAGCCGTGTTCAGATGCTCTGCTGCTTCCCACTGCAGACCTGGCCAGGCCGCAGCACGGATGGCTGCTGGAGCCTCAGGGACGCCCTTTGTTCTTAGGTTCTCAAAATTTGTCAGCTGCAGTGAAGCAAACTGGATTTTGTATTTAATTTCACAGAATCTTCCCTCCCACCTCCTCTCTGCAGACCACAACTACTGCTTTTCCCACGCTTCCTTCCTGAGCACTGGCCCTTGGGAAAGAGGACAAGAGGCAAAATGTTTACAAGCCACAGACGCGCCCCAAGCTGCGCCTTCCCGGAGGTTCGGTAGCAATGTTCCTGCTCTTTGTCTTACCGATACCAAAGATCTTCAGAAGTTTTTGTTTTCAGGCTTATCAACTCAGTTTATTTGCAGACTGACTGACCGAGACACCCACACCCAGGGGATGTCAGCGGGACTGCACGCTGCTTTTCACCCCAAGAGCAGAGCCCATTATAAATAACACTAAAACCTTTGTGAAGATGACTGTCCTCTCCACAGCTTGCAGCCTGGAGGCTTCATTATTGCATTGACCATAATTCAATTCATCCCTTGCTAAAAGGTCTATTTCTGCAGCCAACCCCCACCCTTGAAAATACGTCCAACTAATAATTTCCGATTAATGCAGTCAATTACTAACTCTCCCCCAGCCCCTCACTATCACCTGATTGGGCCATAACGGAAAGGAAGCAGCAACTAACCAGGGAGGAATAGAAGTAGGGGTAAAATAGCAATAAAAAGTAATTACATAAAAATGCTAAACATATTACATCTGTTAGTTTGCTTAGCCCAGTGGACTCGATAATTCCAGGTTTTGCTATTGTCCACGCTCAGACAGACAGTAATAAGAGAAACGGGGAAAGGATCTTTCAATAAGATTATTAAATCAGTGCATGAAAAATAAGTCGTCATTACATTGCAAAAAAGGGAGAGAGAAACTCGCTGAAATTTCTTTCTGCAGATTTGCCTTTGTGATCTGCAAGGTGCTGTTCTCCTGCTTACACTCTGTTACCCTGGCAACGTACTCCTGTAAAATAAAGATTATTAAAGCGCATATGATTATTTGGCTGCACAGTGAATGAGGCAGCCGCTTCTGAAATTCCTTATCAGAGAAATTCAATTTTAGGCCAAATTGTGTTTTCACTGCCTCTCAGCTTCTCCCTCCCCCCGCAATACCAATAAAACCATCATCTCCCCAGCCGTACATGATATTTTGTCACTAACTCTTTCATGCCTTTCCTCTCCCGTTCCAGGTTTTATTTTCATTCTGTCAAAGCAGAATGCTTTCCCCAATTTGTAGGCTTTTTTTTTTCCCCTCCATACAGTATTTTTTTTCTGTCAGCTTCAGCCTTTTCTTCCCTGTGCACGCAGCCAGCATCAGTCAGCCACCTCCTGCACGACAGCAGCAGTGGGAAGGGCGCTTCTTCCCCGGTCCGTGCGGTGTCAGACCGCGGCAGAGCCTGAGAACAGGGATGGGTCTCGGAGGGGCTGCCTACCCTTTGTGACCGCGTTTCCTGACGGAGCCTGGTCTGCTCGAGAGGTCCCGGCGGCCTCTGCTCGCAGCTCATCCCAAAAGCACCTTTGGAGAGCTGTGTCCAGCCCACAGGAATCCTCGCCCAACACCTATCTCCCATCAGCCACCAGCACAGAGCTCTGTTCTGACCCATCTGCTGTCTGGGCCCCACTCCCCACGTGTGACAGTGAGCAGTCTCTGAAGGCACCGCGTCCGCATGGCTGTGCCCACCAACGCACGTCGGCTGCTGGAGCTGGGCTCTGCCAGGGGAACCGGAGGCAAAGGGCCCTTCCCGGACACCTGCAGGCAGCTCCACCATTAAACACAAAGCACCAGGCGTAGGCACTGCCGGACCTTATCGCTATAGCATAAACAGGTTACAAAGCACAACGAAGGTCTGAAACACGCTTTCCCCTGCAATCGCCCACTACTGTTTATTCCAGCATCGCTCGGAGGCCCCGTGGAGTCCGCTCCGCAGACAGACGGCAGAGCGGCCTTCCCCGCAGCTCCGAGGCTAACAGGCGCTAACCGGACCCGAGCCAGGAGGGCACCCCTCCCCAAGGCAGAGGCCTCTCCGGCCGAGCGCTGCCCTCCGCCCGCAGCCGCGCGGCGCAGCAGGGGGCGCTGCCGTCCCGCCGGGTGAGCGCCGCGGGGCCGCCGCGCAGGGCGGGCCCGGCCGAGCGCCCCGAGCAGCGCGGGACGGGAGGCGCGGCCCGGGCCGAGGCCAGGCCCCTCCCGGGGCGGCAGAACGGCTGAAGGGCACGCGGGGCGAAGCGCGGGCGGAACGGCGCGGGGCTGCGGTTGAGAAGCTGCGCGCGTGAGCTGCCAGTTACTGTCGGAGCCGGGAGAAGAACGGGTGCTGGACGGCACGGGACTCGTTGCTGTGCTCCGTCCTGCTCTGGGGTGGCACCTCTCCCGTAGCGGCTCCTGAAAGCTGGCTGCTTTCACAGCACTACCGTTTTTAGGATCTTTCATTTCCCTTCTGCAGTTTTAATTAAAAAAACAACGAACCGTTTAAGCAGATGAGTGGAAAACAGGAGACCGCGCTTCTCTGGAAGAGGCCCCGCTCTCTGCATCCCGGGGCTGGGCAGGAGCGCGCGGGACGGCTGAGGGCCCTCAGCGCGAGGCCGGGGCTGAGAGCAGCCGCGCAGGGAACGTGGCTGGTTCGCTGTGCTCTGGGGATTCTGCTTCTTCAGGTGGTGCTACAAAATTGCACCGACTCCAGAAAGGAAATGAAATCGCTTCTTTTAATATCGAAGTTGTAATTGTTCCTATTTTTTCCCCTCAATGTTTAATAACCAAGCCTAAGCAACCAATAGTCTTTGTGCAGTGATTACGGGGCAGCTGCAGCACAGCCAGAAAGACAGAAGGCTGCTGAAGGAAGCACAGTGGGGATAAAAGTGATTCTCAGAGCTAACGTGCTTTTTTTTTTAAAAAAAAAAAAAAAAGATGGAACAGAGAAGGCACAATTACCCCAGATTCAGATCTGCCGAAGCCCTGACCTACTGAAGCTTCCCACACCTCCGCTTCTCCTCCCCATCTTAAAATGAGGGGAATATCCAGCACCTACCTTGCAGATAATTGCAAGGATAAATACCTCAGGGGATAAGAGTTAGCTGATACAACAAAAATGCCCAATATTGTCAACACTACGTACCCCATGTCTAGCCTCCAGTTTTGTTGCATGCTGCAGCAGATAACTACAACTAATCAATTAATAATGAGAACGCAATAGGAAAGGAGATCAAAAGGCATCGAGTAGATTTCAGCAGATAGAGTACTCAAAGATCCCAGCTTTATAAAGCCAGTGGTTTAGAACAGGTAGTACCAATTGGGAGAAAAAGCTTAAGAAGGGTTACACGAGGCAGAGCAGAGGTCCACACCTAATTATTACCTAAGTATTAAAAATAAATGACAGAGAAAACCAGTGTTCATATCTAATATCCCTGCAAAGAGCTGACATGCCCCCAGGTAAGGTTTCAGTGTGTGTTCTGGACAGGTGCAATGGACAAAAGGTGCAGAGCCTTCCCAAAGCGTGGACCAGCAGCACCCGGGCCCAGTCTCTCTGAAAGACGGCAGTCCGAAAACTAAGCACCCTGGATGTGCAGGGATGTGAGTTGCTCTTCTTTTGGCCTTTTCAAGTTGTTTTCTTCTGTCAGTGACACGCAACACTATTCCCTTGGCTAGCATTGTTCCAAAGAGCCAGTAAAATATCCTTCCCAACACAGGTTTCCCAATACACTATGGTTCCAGAATGAGTGACAGAGCTAGACAGCTTGCAGTCTTATGACAGGAGATTCAGAACATAAACTAAATACTTGTATTTCTCAGATGACATAAATTCAACTTTCAGTTAAAATGGGACAAGAAATCTGATAAACACTACAGCATTTTGGTGCTACACTACCTGTCTTGGATCACCTCTTGATCACCTGGATTCAGCGACATTAGTGGTCATAGTTTCAAGGAGCTAGTATTAAAAACAAACAAGACCCACAACTCTCCAGGCCGAGGAACATACCATGGAAATAAGAGAATCTGTAAAGGACTTAGGGAAAAGGGACAAACAGTTGACTGTAAATTCCCTGCCTGCCTATGCTGCTGGAGTCTGAACTTTTAAAAGGACACTGGAAAATTGGAGACGGTGCAGAGAAGAGCCATAAAAATTATTTCAGAACTGGAATAACTGCCTCAGAATGAGAGACTTAAGGAGCTCAATCTGTTTAGTTTATTAAAAAGATCAAGAGATGGCTTGATTACGATGTATAAGTACCTTCAAAGGGAGAAAATACCAGGTCCTAAAGGGCTCTTTAATCTAGCTGAGAAAGGCATAACAAGAACCAATTGCTAGAAGCTGAAGCCAGACCAGTTTAAATTAGAAATAAGGCACAGAGTTTTATAGTGAGAATGATTAGATATTAAAAAAGCTACCCTATCAAAGGAAGGAGGATTCTTCATCTTTTAATATCTTCAAATCAAGACAGGATGCCTTTCAGTAAAGTAAGCTTGAGTTAAAAAAAAAAGGGGGGGGGGGCTTAAGACAAGGGTAATTGAATGATATTTAATGACTTATCACAGGTAAGGAAAGCCCTAACATCTTAATTTGGAATGAAAGCTTGAAATTTGGCAGCATATAGCTTTGGCAACAGGTACACTCCATTTGCACTGTGCAAGAAAAACTGCCTACATCTGGCTATGTTATTAGCCTCAGAGAAATATCAGATTACATATGCCAATCAGAGATTTGATAGTTTAAAAGTTGATATCATTTCTCATTATTTAGTACATTCCATCTCCTATAAGGCCAAGTGCTGACCAGACCCATGGCAATGTCACTATAAACAAATCTCTTGA